>NW_015639585.1:491463-497818 GCF_001515625.1 Sinocyclocheilus rhinocerous | reverse complement strand
ACTCTGGTGGTCCCAAGTCCGGTGGTCCTGGAGGACCTGACTCTGGTGGTCTTAGAAGTTGCTACAGAGTCGCCAGATTGGACTGCTGCTGCCATGATCAAGAAGGTCATCTTTGCTTTTCACCTCATGGCTGTTCTGCATGCATGGGCCGCTTCAGAGTCCACTTCAGAGCCCGCTCCGGTCCTTGAAACCACTCCAGAGCCTGCTCTAGTTTGGGAGTCCTCAGAGTCCGCTCTTGAACCCGCTCCAGTCCAGGAGCCCTCAGAGTCCACTCAAGAGCCCGCTCCTGTCCGGGAGCCCTTAGAGTCCGCTCCAGTCTTTGAGTTCACTCCTGATCTCACTCAAGTCTATGAGTTCATTCCAGAGCTCGCTCCAGTTTACAAATCCTCTCCAGAGTCTGCTCAAGTCTACGAATTCATTCCCAAGTCCACTCCAGTCTATGAGTCTGCTTCTGAGCCCACTCTAATCTACAAGTTCATTCCAGAGTTCTCTCCAGTCTATGAATCCGCTCCAGAGCCCATTTAAGTCTATGAGTTTATTCCAGAGCTTGCTCCTCTCTGCGAGTCCGCTCCAGAGCCTGTTCTAATCCATGAATCCGCTCCTGAGCCCACTCAAGTTTATGAGTTCACTCCAGAGCTCATTCCAGTCCAGGAGTCTGCTCCTGAGCCCGCTCCAGTTCCTCCTGGGTTGGCGGCTCTTGCTGCAGAACTTCCTGAGGTGGCAGTGTGCGCTTTGGCTCCTCTCGGTGCCCACTCCTTAACTCTCAGTCTGCCCTGTTACGGTCAGGGAGACCATTGCTGAACTGTCTGTCTGCCTTGTTGCGGCCATGGAGGCTGTTACTAACCTCTCTATGCTCTTCATTGCAGTCCTGCCTGATCCGCCAGGGAGGTCATCTGCCTTGTCAGCTCCACTGAGGTGGTCTTTAGCTCCGCCTTTGCTGCCTGCCAAGCTCCTAGCTCCGCCCTGTTTGCCCACGGGGGTTCCTGTTCGACCAGAGCCTCCCTGGTCCATCCCGCCAGCCCTGCCCTAGCCTCCTGCTCTGCCGGCCCCACGTGGCCTCCCACTCTGCCAGCCCCGCTCTGGCCGCCCACTCTGCCGGCCCCGCCCTGGCCTCCCGCTCTGGCTGCCTGTTCTGCCAGCCCCGCCCTAGTCTCCTGGTCTAACTTTGTCTCCAGGCCCTCTTCCACTACACGGGCCTGGCCCGCCATCCCCGACCCCTGATCCGCCTCCGTTCCGCCTCCCTCTTGGATTTCTTTGACTTTTCTTGGAGCATCTGGAATCCGTTACTTAAAGCGGGGGTCATGTCACAGCCATCCGCTGGAGTGCCCATAACAGCCACTAGAGGGCACTCCTCCTGGATCATTGTCCATTGTTTGTGGACTTCATTTCCCTTTACCCTTTGCTTTGTCTATTAGTTCTTATTGTTCCCAGCTGTGTGTCATTAGTCTTATTAGCTCCCCTATATATACTATGTTCTGTTAGCTCTTGTTTGCTTCAGTATTGTGTTCTGTTACTTTGTGTTTTCTGTACCCTGTGTTCGGATTACCTTTTGCCTTGTTTTTTGCCTGTTGTCTTGTTTTGGATCTTTGTTTGGATCTAGTTAATAAAGCTGCTCTTGAATCTTCAATGTTTTTCCTGAGTAATTTGTGACAGAGACATCTTTTAGAAATGTGTTAGTGAACATTGTCAGTTAACTTGTTTTTGTTAGTAGACTGAAAAGTGCGTTTAAGAGTTTTTTTTTTTACGTCTATGGAGCCAAAAGTACCGATAATCTGTTCAGAGTATTCAGAGAAAAATAGTCTGGGACATGACTTTATCCATCGGGAATTGTTTACATCATGAAAATGACCTTTAAAACCAGATTGCAGCCAGACCCGAATGCAAGTCTGCTAAAATGATGTCTAAATAGCTGTTTTGTCTATTGTCTAAGTGATGGCAGGTGGAAAAGAAAGCTGTGTTATTTTAAAATAGCGATACTTGCCTTTGGAAGCACCAAATATATACACACACTAGGTCAGTTTACATTTTGCTATTGATTTGACCACCCAAAAGAGAGGAGAAATACTCAAAGACGTCTGTAGGGGTCCACAAAGTCCTTAGAGGGCTCGAATCTCAAATCCCTGGTTCTGCTTAACAGTCACAGGCTGTTTCACATCTCTGAATGAGTCCTCATCTAAACTCCTCCCAGGGAACCACAGAGCTACATGAGAGGAAGAAAGACACTCTGAACAAAAAAAGTGGAGAATGGTGAAAAGATAAACTGTTGAAACAGACACCATGCCGAGACTATGCAGAACAAACAGCGCAAGACAAAGAAATAGTTGGATAATAGAGAGGTAGAAAAACTCTAGAATCAACATGTTATTTTTTTTTAAGCAGGATTTGTGAAATAGGACACAAACGGAATCCTTGATGTCCCCTGGGCCTGGATTTATAAGAATCACAGCGACGGGACAAAAATGGCGATCGGAATGCACACGAGGGACAGAATGTTCAAACTCAACCAAAACACACATTCATCTACATACACGCACACGCTAGGGATGTCGTGTTCGAACACCATCAAACACACTGTCTTCCATACATACTAATCATCCATTTCTATGAAAATGAGAAGAGAAGAGCAATTTACATAAAGCCGTGAAGCCACAAATTGAAATGAAGGATGGCTTGGAAATGAGACGGCGTGCCAGAGGTAGTATATTTACATTTAAAGCATTTAGCTTGCCACTTAACACACAAGCATCACCTGTCAAGATGCTTAACACTGACGGATAACCACGCCATTTGACGCGGGATGTGCTTCAGATATGAATCTCCACGTTGATGCAGCAGGAGCACTAGGAATGTTCAGAGCCCTGTAAAGTGACGTTCGTTTGGCATGGATTATCAACTAGAGTCAAAACGATTATATACATTTTCCTCAACCTAAAGAGAGATGTCATACCGATGATTTTATTAACATCAATCAAGGTATAAATTGAAACAGACGCTAGGTAATAAAGCATGGTGTAGCCATGTTTCCACTGCTATCCAAGTCATCCTTATCTGGATAAAACTGCACACACACACATACAAACATATATATGGTTTACAGTAGCCATGGTAATTAATCACACACCAGCAAATGACTTAAATTAGCTAAATCTATGATAATCGTGTATCCACATCATAGAGGACAATTTCCTTCTTTCATTGCTCACCTCAGATGGTTGGAATCTGGTTTAAATGAGTTTTAATCACATTTTTAGTAGTCTTACTTATAGATGGTATGCATACATTTATGAGTATGTATTGTGTAACTACAGTAAATGCATTTTTATTAAAACTTTTAATACAGGTTTTGTTTTAGCTTTGTACCAAGCTTTTCAATCGTAACGTGAAAATCTTTCCTGAATTATTAATTATTATACTTTTAAATTTATGGTCACACTAAAATTACAGTTCACACTTGCCTACGTGTTTAATGGCGCACATATATTCTGTACCTCTGGAAGTTGTGTTCTAGGTTTATTCATAAAAATCATAAAAATGTGTATGCTATGTTTTACATTTTTATTCTTATGTTTTAGTTTGATACACACAATGAGCCTCATTTATAAAGTGTGCGTACACACAGATTTGATCTAGAGTGTGTGCGCATTTAAATCCATGCCAACGCTCATATTTGTAAAAACTGCCTTTGACGTGGAAAAGTGCTTAGCGTCACGTCAGGGTCTGAGCAGACGTAGACACTTTTTCTTGTTGGTGTACTGCAGATTTTTTTAAATGTAAGCTATTCTTGCAGCTTGCTGTTCTAAATTAAAGGATTTGGATGATGAGTGGTGATCTTTTATGTTAATAGATCGTTAACAAGGCAGAAAGCTGAAACCATTCAGTTGCGCGCAAGTTCAAGATCATTTGCGATTCTTAATTTCACATCTGAGAGGCATACATGCGTTTTCTGTGCGAACATTCATTCTATGAATCGCAAGTACACATATTTGAGAGATGATCGTAAGATCAAATTTAGGATGGTTTGTGCGCAACATTTTATAATGTTGATTTGGCGTCAAAATTTGGCATCAGACCCTGTAGCTTTGGTTAAAATATTTACTAAATGTATTTTGTTTAGTGTACAGATGCACAATATATCTTTTGATTCTCAGACAATATTAGTGCCTTTTTTAAGTAATTGTTGTTTTTTTTATGTACCAGTATGGCTTGATATTGGATATATATATCAGCCGATATGGTATATTTAATTATGTTCACCCAATTTTTTACATTTAGATGTATGGTCACAAAGTTTATATTTAAAAACACAAATAATTTATTAACACTTAAAGCTGCAGTCCGTAAGTTTTGCCTTTTGTTGACATCTCTGTTTGAAACCTGCAATTGCAGTTACTTGCGGAATTATTTTCATTATGTGGGTTGTGCTTTGGCACGGCTCCAGCGCGGATTCTGTACAGTCTAATCTCTAATTGTCATACCATTCGAATTTCATAACCCAAAAAGCAAATTATTCTTCCTTCGAACTGGTTGTCTTTAAAATACAAATCCTGTGTAATCCCAGGCTATCTGTAATCAGATGCACATTTAAAACTGGAATTTAATTTAAAATAATTTAATTTCAGTCACGTTTCATTAACACATAATCATTTCTGGATTACAATCTGCCATCAAAATGATAAATGTAATTATACCATAACAGTCCTTATCAATTTACTAATGCGCTAATTGAGCTAACTGTCAAGTCTCTAGCCCTCTGGCCATCCTGGACAGCAAGCCAAATCTGACCTTCACCAAGAGTTATATGAAAATAAAAACACTTGAAATATTGTTAAAGCTGCAGGCCGCAAGCTTTGCCTCTTTGTAAACATCTCTGTTTGAAACCTGCAATTGCAGTTACTTGCGGAATTATTTTCATTATGTGGGTTGTGCTTTGGCACGGCTCCAGCGCGGATTAATCTAATGTTTTGAGGAGTATGTGTGGCTGTCAGTCACCGCACCGGTGTGGATACTGTACTTAGGAATGACAGATTCTCGTCTACGTCTTGGAATATATGACCCAAATAAGAATTTTCACTGGATAATCATTAACACATAATCATTTCTGGATTACAATCTGCCATCAAAATGATAAATGTAATTATTCCAGCTACCATGAAAAAAGGCTAACGATCCACCACCTGCAGCATCCTCACATGCGATAGCCTATTAGCCGGGACTCAATCTTTATGTTTACAGACGTGACGTAATGACACAGCAGCATGCTCGAATTTCCCGCAAAAACCTACCAGTACCACTCAAATTAGAAAACATTATTATAAGCTTACCGTTGTGAATCGGGCTAAAGTAAGTCGATAGTTTTTAACACTGACTGGTTATGTACTTGTTCAAATATTGATTTCGGAAAATTGTAACCAAAAAAAGTTATGGACTGCAGTTTTAAATATTATGGTCACTTTATTTTAAGGTCCAATTCTCACAATTAATTAACTATTAACTATGTCTTTTGCCTCAGTAAAGTCCTAATTACTGCTTAGTAAGGTAGTTGTCAAGTTTAGGTATTGGGTAGGATTAGGAATGTAGAATATGGTTTTGCAGAATATGTGCTTTATAAGTACTAGTAAATAGCCAATATGCTAGAAGTATGCATTTTATACTAATTAATATATACTAAAGTGTTACCAATATTTCCTTAGCAAACCTCAGCATTTTATACTAAAAATTATAATAATGTAATATTGTAAATTATTATATTGTAATATTGTAAATTTATATTTGTGTGTATTTGATGTATTTTATATTTATATATGCCTACATTGTATTATTTATTAATGTATTTATATGATATGCATACATACATACATACATACATACATACATATGTGTTTGTTAATGTAAAAATAATCTTAGTCAATTGTGTTGAATAAGGTGGGTTGTTTGGGGTGTATATAGTTTTTTCTACTGCCCTCTCTCTGACCTCAGCTCAGAGCCGGCCCAAGGCATAAGCGAACTAAGCGGCTGCTTAGGGCCCCGTGGCCACCAGGGGGCCCCCAAGAGTACGTGAAATGGCTTGATTTTTTTCGGAGTTTCTATTTACACTAAGTGAAAATAGCCTGCCTTGTTGGCAGAGGCTATTCACATTAACTCCGCCCACCAACGTGTGATTCGGATAGTGAACAATACAAAAGACAGTTGACAGTTGACTTACTCATTTTGACGCGATCGACCCGGGTTCGAATCCTCCTTTTGGCAAACTTTTTTCTCCCTTTTCAAATTTCAAATCACATCAGAAAAGCATTTATTTTCCATGAAAATTAAGGAAATAATCAAAAAGTTGAAAATAAAGTATCGGGTAGGGTTA
>NW_015639585.1:473630-491349 GCF_001515625.1 Sinocyclocheilus rhinocerous | reverse complement strand
TGTTAAAGTGCAAATTAACACCTGACCACTCTTGTGGGTTTGCTACTGTTACAATTAAAAATCACAGAAAGGTAAAAACATTGGTATGATGTAAGCAACACAGCTAAAATAAATAAAACTGATAATGGGTGATATTATCTGATATTAGATTTATAGTGTGCGAATAATCAAGCATTGACAATAATAAGTCGTATTGGCGACACCGAGGGGGCCACTCAAATAAAATTGTGCTTAGGGCCCTATAAAGGCTTGGGCCGGCCCTGCCTCAGCTACAATGCTTCTTTGTATTGTGGGTTGTAGACTGAGTATATTGAGCACGGAAATGTCCATTAGTGTCTGTGAATGTTTGGCCTCAAGAGCTGATGTGTGTGTGTGTTTATATGTTCCAGACAGCTTATGTGAAGGGTTTCAGATAGAAGCAAAGGTGAGTATATGTGCGTTTTTTTTTTTTTTGCTGAATGACCAGTGGTTTAAAAAGGCCATTCATACAACCATGTTAAAGTGATGAGGTGATGAAATGGCTGGACTAATTGCCATCCTGAAGAGAGAAAAAAATACAAGAAGCCCTTTCATAAGGCTAAAGAGTTATATTACTGCTTCTGACATTGTGCTTACAAAAATCAATCTCTCTCTCTCTCTCGTTTTCTTTTTTTTTTTCCTCACACTTTCTCACACCCCCACACACATGCTGGTGGTAATTCTGCTTGACATACTTACGGCCATATGCTTTACATCACCGAGAGCCTCAGTGATTGTGGCCTCTCAGTGGTTTTCATTGCTACGAGAACATTTGAAACCCATCAGTGAGACACCAACAAGGCATGCCATGTCTGTTTAGATTAGGGTTGAAGTGACACTTGATTTAGGACCATCTTTCTTTCATAATGCTCAGTTTCATTGATACTGGTCTAAGATCAACCCACACTGTCACATACAGTTCATCAGCCGCTGTCAGAAGAGATCATGGATTACAGTGCTTAAATACATGATCACAAGGACAGAATTTCCATATGATATTCTAAAACCCAGTGGTATTCCTAGGATCAGATAAGGACCACAGATCATTTGGGAATTTCTGTCATGTTTCATTATAAGGACACATGTACTGTGGTAAGGCCTTCTCCTTCATGAACACATACTGTATAGTGATCCTCTGCAGTTTTTTTTTCTTACCCTTGAGGAACATTTCTTTCCATTCCATTCTAGTAATGTTCAGCTATGTACTTTCTGCTGGGATACTTGTAAAGCAGTTGCAAACTGGAATTTATATAAAGCAAAACACTCTTTATGCTCCATCACCATCCACATGCAATCATAAACAGCTATTCTTTGAAATTAACTATAGGCTTTTTTTTTATATATATATAAATGTTCAAGTATTTTTGACCACCTAGCAACCGCAGCATCAATCATGTTTTACTCAATGTCATTATTTTATGTTTTTTTTTATTTTACAGTACAGAAAGTAGTGCAATAATGTCTCTTATGTTTACCAAAAAATACAATAAAAATGGCAATATTGTGAAATAGTATTAAAATTGAACATTTTCTATTTTAACATATTTAAAATATATATGTTATATAATTATATATTTAAACATATCAACGTGTGTGTGTGTTAGAGTGGACTGTGGACCCCCTGTCCTGAAGGAGACAGTCTGTAATTAGTTTAATGGTTTTAATGGGGAGCTCATTGGCTGTAATCAAAGTTAAACTGTTTGCACATTTTTAGCCTAAACTCTGATCTCTAATCTGCTGACTTGGAGAATACTTCACAGGTCATTGGGTTGTGTTGGTGTGCATGTCTCTCTCTCCATATTTGACTCTTTACGGTATTTCCTTAATCACTCAGAAGCAAATTCACTAACTTCAGGGATGCACTTGTATTAAAACTGATACCAATAAATAATTATTTTTGTATATTTACTGATAACCGATAAATGTACTATTTTGTCTTTAAAATAAGGTCATTTTAAATGCATTTTAAATTTACATTTAGTCATTTAGCAGACGCTTTTATCCAAAGCGACTTACAAATGAGGACAATAAAAGCAGTCAAAACTAACAAAAGAGCAACAATATATAAGTGCAAATGACAAGTCTCGGTTAGCCTAACGCAGTACACGTAGCAAGGTGTATATATATACATAATTTAGGTAAATGGGTGCAGAGCCAGTGGTGGTTTTGTAGGTAAATGAAGGTAAAATCACAAATGTATTTAAAATTTATTTAAATCACAACATTATAATGTACAGTATGAAATTTCATAGTCATTTTTAAAAAAGTAAACAGTAACAGTAAAGCACAGCAGCCTTTATTTGTTTTCATGCAAATTATAATCACTGGGGCAAATTTACTATCAATAAATGTTATGACCTCAAAATACTTTTACCATAGTGTGCAATTTGTAAACTAATAAATGTTGGTGTTTGCATGACACATAACCAGCACCAAATGTATGGAATTTCTAGTAAAGTAAACTTGCTGGGTACTTCACCTAGTATAGTATTGCACTTGTAATACCAAGTGCTCTGATAGTAGTCCTGTGAAACACTTTTTTTTTTTAAATAAATAAAATAAAATCAACTTCTAGAAGCACAGAAAAATGGATTCACATTCATCTGTTTTGGATAAAACTGAACACGTTTTTAGCTCAACTCACTGGACATTTCACTTTATTGCGAAAGAAGCAACGAAATATAATTTTCTGGAAATTTCACCATGGGCAATTTTTTTGTCTTCAATGAGCCCAAGTTGGCTAAACATTGTTTACATGTTATACAATTGTTTTGTATTAATGTTTGTAAAAATTTATTTTTAAGTGAGATCTTAATGTATCTAGTAGAAATGTCAGCAATTACAATTTTAGAGATTCAATATCAGTCATTATATATTCACTATCAACCTTTAAACTCTAATATTGGCCAATAACCAATATGGTACCGATAAATTGTGCAGTTTATGCAGCCGCCAATGCAACCAAGCATTAGTAATTTGCATTCAGCACAGATTTAGTGGGCGTGTTTGTGTCGTCGCCCGATTTGCATTATTCGTTTACTGAACCGGGTGTTGAAATAACACAAACAAACTGCACTTTCATTTAGCATAATTCATTCTTAGTAAATTCCCCCTCATTGTCGCCAAAATCATTTTTTTGTAAACTTGTAAGCGATGTTCTTTATTATCAGATTCTGAACGCAGCCTCTATTGATGTTTCCCTTAGATGCAGTTGAGGCCATGAAGATCTGTTGCTCTCAGCAGGCGACATTTCACTCTCTCCTTTCATCATACATCATCATTAGTTGAGCTTAAATTGCTGGGATAATGAACCATCTAAGCAACATCTAATCTTTTTGGTGTCAGTAATAAAGATAAACATTCCTCGTATTAATTTCTAAGGTGGTTGTTCCAGTAAATGACCTGTGATGAGAGTAAACATTAAGCTCCGCGGTTTGTTATCTCACTATTATACATTCTACAGTTTGCCAGATGTTCCCTTTTTGACTGTAATATGTCATGTGTGAGTCATGTGTCATACATGCACACATTCTTTTTTATATGCTGTAATGGATTTAAGCAGCTGTTTTTATTATTATTCTTATTTATCATATTCCTCTTTAGCTGCACTTCAAACAGGCTATTAGACAAAAGATAATTCTATTATATTCAACTCAACACTTGCTGTCTATGGATTTGTCAGTTCTAAACTCAATCTCCCCTCTCTCTATCCCTCTTTTCTCTCTGGGTTTGCTATCCTATCGATCTCCATGTTTCCTTGTTGTAGCTCAATCAGTGGAAAAGTCATTAGGTGCGCTCAGGCTTTCAGATGCTCTTTGATTGTCACCAAGTGGCTTTTTCATCATAAAAACATCAAATTATAGACTGGGTAATGAGCCAACGCACACACACACACACACACACACACAGACACAGCCATCAACTGCTGGCCTGATTCCACTTAAGCAATCTTGCTTCCTTTGAGCTCATTTCAATAATAAAGTGTGTTTGAATGAGGGATGCTTTTTGCTTGTTGCCAGGTTTCAAGAGGATGAAAGCTATTATGAGAGCTTTTGATAGAAGCTCACCTTCCACAGAATCTCCACTCCATATACATAAGATCACTACACCAAGGCTTATTCAATCTGATATCAGGCCCTGGTTGTAAAACCTTAAATATTCAATTTGTAATGACCTTCTTGTAATAACTTATTGCATTGAAGATGTTCTGGCTATTTTACTCTACAGGAATTTGGGAGTAATGCTGCTAGAAATACCAAAGCTCAGTAGCACAGTATTGTATTTATTTTTTAATTATTTATTTAGTTATTAATAATTTAGTTATTACATTTTCTAAAGGCTAAATCTTGCTGTTTACATTACATGTGTGTACTTTTGTATTTGTATATTATTTATTTGAAAGAATTAAAAGAGCAGTTTCATGTCTTTCCATGTATTATTCAACTGGTCGAGATTGATATATGATTTAAGTAATGCAATACGTTTTAGAGAGAGTAATAGGTACAGTAATCTAATTACATTGTTGAAGATGTAATTAGTAGCTAATAATTAATTACGTTTTTAGAGTAACTTACCCAACATGGGTGTAAATTTAAAAAAATTCCATGATATGTTCCATTTTGAACCTGAAGAGTGAGTTTGCACTCTTGCTTGGTTCTGTGCTACATTTTATCTATATATTGGAAGCTGATGCGTTATGTCACTATATTTTCCCTTCATAGCCCAGAGAGGGCCCTTCATAGCCCAGAGAGTCTAAGTCTGTGAGAGTGCCATAACGTGATTGGAAAGATTTAATTCACACTGTGGGCACTTCCTCTGGCCACTGCCTTTATGCCCTCAAGCGAGGCACTTAACCCCTGTCTGACGCAGGAGCGTGCGGTGTCTGCCCCCATCCTCTAATCATTCTGTTACTGTCTCTGATAAAAGTCTGACTAATATAGGAAATGGCTGAAAGGCATCTGTGCAGTACATTCTGGGAAATAATAACTTAAACTACCTTAAACATTCCCTTAAACATCACTGAGAGGTAAAAAAAAAAAAAAAGCCAAGTGGGAAATGCTAACCTTGACACCTAACCAAGAGAAATAGTCCTTACGGTGTGATTAGATTGGACCGAAGCCAGCAGGAAGGAAGACCCCTGCCAGCGCTAGCTGTGAGAACTACCACTCTAAACCTCGCCATTTAACACCACCCTGAGCATTTGCTCACGTATGCCACAGGCAGCCCCCTGTACGTCCTTATTCCCCATTTAACAAATGTATGAACCCATCAGGGACACTGTCAGTACAGAACTCGCTAAATGTGAAGGGAGATTTGGTACATTAAGTTCCATGTCAACTTTAACACTAAATTTCCAACTGTAAAACCAATCGAACTCTTCGTACATGCTGGTGCTTGACAGCTGTGATCCCTGGAGACAGTGATTCTAATCGTTTCTGAGTGGAATATTTGGTTAAGAGTTACAGGCCCAGGATGAGTTCAGCATTTGTTCCAAAACCTAGTGAGCTGCCTACCTGGACAGCATTTTAAGCCATCAAGGCATTTTAAGGCATCATATTGTGTGAATGTAATCTGGACGTACTACATCCGTCATGTTGTCATTGCCATGTGACCAATGCAAAGGACCCTTAGCAAAAAAACCACCCTCCTTAGTTACTGTTGCTATGTCCGACAAGCCATGCTACTCTCACACTATCATCTCACATAGTGAAAAATATATCACAGAGCAAAGAGAAAACAGACAACATGCTGACAGACAAGACAAGGCAGGTTACATCTGGTATGAAACAAGGTCTCAGCTTACAAATTTTGTCATTTTTTAAGAAATTCAAACAATAAATACCATTGTGTGGCTCTTTAATATGTCGTGACACTGTATTGCCTCAGTTCAAGCGGAACATGAACCTATTGTCTTTTCATATTTACTTAAAGCACGGAATATGCATTAATAAACATCAGAACATATTTTATTTAATCCGTGGAAAGATGTCAATGCACATAGTTTAAGTCAAACAAAGTTAATCTACTCTCCCGTCTGGCTTGTTTGTCGGACAAAATGACAGATTTGGCGTTATGATTGGTCAGATCGCCTGTCAATCAGGCTGTTTGCAAAGGGTCAGTTAGATTACATTTACAGAGTAAATGGCTGCTTTTGTGTAAATCTTCGGCTTCTCATGAGATAAATGCCATAGTAATCTCACAAAGGTCTCCTGTAGAATTTTAGTGATCTCCATGTCACACACTGTTCATATTTGCCTGAATAATATTTGTTTTCTAAATTACATTTTTGAGTTCTATTAACAGGATGTCTGTGATTTCATGTGCTGATTCAGAAAGGATTGTGATATCTGTCATTTATCATAATGTCTATTGACTGGATGTAGGCGTTACAAAAGGTCATGTGTTCTGGCTGTGTGCATTTCAATTAAATAAATTATTTATGTGATATATTTATAACATTATAGTAATTAAACTAAGAATTAAGGTGTTATTTTTTAGTTTATATGTTATTGTTACTTAAGGATATTCATGACACTGTTACTCCAGTGGTTGTTCTGAGCAGTCCTGTTTATTGATTTAACCAGCAATTATTATTTTACATAAAAAGTTGGCAAAATTGTCTAAATCTGTAGACATATCATGACTGATTAAGCAGCCATGGATTTGGAATATATAGTGGTGTTATTTTATGGCATTAATTGGGGAAAAAATATTTTGAACCAAATACCTAAATATGTAAACAAATATCTAAATATAAGGGCAATTTTGTAATTCTGTTGTTTTGAAATACTGTTTATTCAATTTTTGATGCTTCCACCTGACACAAATTTACTAGAGGTTGACGGATAATTTTACCGACCCACACTGGCCAATACCGATTAATCAACCAATCCGGACGCAACCGGGAAAACTTTCGACACGGATTTTTGCTGATAGCCGATAGTTCCAGCAATCAACTATCGGTGCCAATTAACGATCAATTGGTTGACCTCTAAAGTTTACCCACATATTTCATATGTGTCTCTTATCACTTATGACGTTTGTTCTATTCGACCGTAAGTGCCCTGCGAAGTGGACATCACAGGATATTCCGCCATGATTCCAGTTCGAAACAAGCGTATTTGTTCCCATACAATGGGCCATACAAAGGGCATACTAAGGGCATTAAAGTGTGCGAGACATAAATTTAAATAGTATTTATTTACAGAGATATATTATGTCACACTTCACACTTCTCTAGTAAGTTTTGTCTGTGTGTGAAGATGCTGCATCGCAGATCTGTGAATGAATGTTCCTACGTGAAGTAAACTTCAATGGATTTCCCCTGGGAGTAGGGAGCAATGAACACTGTGTAGGGACCATGTCTATCGGAACACAGTTCATGCAGTAGCTCTCTTCTAACGAGCTGATGATCTGAATCAGGTGTGTTAACTAAGAGAGACATGCAAAATATACAGAACTCTCTGTTCCCAGAGCGCAACATCTGAGCAATAACTTATCCTCCAGAGGGCCTGCAAAGAGGATGATCTGATGTCATAGCCCTTGGAGACAGTTGGATTGATGTTAATGAGTGATGAAGACCCTATGTGACACACACAAGTGAATGATGCTGACCAATGCTCATGTCCTAGTCCTTCATTTGCCCTGTCTCTGAGCAGACTGATGCATCGCACACGTACGGCTGAGTCACAGGTCATTGCTGAGAGGCCATTCGTGTTTGTGTGCACCCCTGATCTAGACCAGGAATATGTACAGACTTCATGTTCCATTGAAACCACTGGAAGAGAGCTCAGCCCTCTTATGTGTAAGTCTCAAGAGGCCAAATTACCAGTTAAACACGTTCCTAACTGACTTTATCAGTGATTCTGGATCTGAAATGCCTGGAGGCGCAATATTCCGTTTGCAACTGGTGCATTTGGCTGTAAATCTATATGGGTACTCGCGTAGCCAGCCATCTCGGAGGATGTGCTGATGTTTGCATGAGAGAAAAAGCTTGCCATCTGCTTCCATCTCAAGTGATTTCCCTTACGGATCCATGTGGAAGTGAAATCAAACATTCACGAAGTACCAATGTGCTTGTAAAAAGTCATTCATTAAAAGTTTCAATATTGACCACACCCTCTTCACATTCACAGATCTCCATCTGTTTGTCATTTTCAGACTTTTGTTGGAGTTTCATCCCTGTGTTCGTAAAATGTCAACCTTGCATCCTTACACATTATGGGGGTTGTATAGCCTGGTGGCCCAGGCGAAAAAAAAAGTGCACTAAAATACACTTTATTTCAGTACACTTCCATAATGTACTTAAAGTGCTCTGTTTTCACACATTCATTTTGTACTTAATATGCTAAAAAATATTATTTTAAATATATTTTCAAAACTCACTTTTTTTCTTTAGCTTTTGCAAATTGATGTTTGTTTTGAATGTGTTTTTATCTTTGATCATCATGTTGTACATCACTTTGGTCAGTCTTGTGACTGTTTTAAATGTGCTTTATTAATAAAAGAACTAGAACTAGAACTAAAAATTATTAAGTACTTTATGCTAAAAGAATACTTACTGTTAAATTGTGAATTTTAGTACATATTTAACCTGCATGTTTGCACCAAAAAAGATGAACACATCCTAAAATTATACACATTGTGCAGTCACTTCATGAAGCTGTTGTTTTCCATAATTAATAAATTAACTATTTGAATGTAAGAAATAATACATTTGATTAAAATGACTGTAAATGTAATTCATGATTCCTGACTTTATTTTTTACTTTATAGATTAAATAATTCATTTCAAATGTAATTATGTTAACATTCCCTTTATATGATACTTAACTACATGTTTGGTGTCTTTAAATAGTACAATCAAGTACACTATTACTATGTCATTAGTAGCACTTTCTTCCACATTAAAAAATATAGCACTTTAAGTACTTTATGCTAGAAGTATACTTTCTGTTAAACTGTGAATTTTGTTTCACATTTAAACGCATCCTAAAATTACACCTATTGTGTAGTCACTTCACGAAGCTGTTGTTTTCCATCATTAATAAATTAACGACTTGAATGTTAGAAATAATACATTTGATTAACATTACTGTAAATGTAATTCATGTAAATGTAAACACCCATAGATTGAAAGGACAATTGCCCTATTACCACATAGATACAACAATTCAGCACTGGTATGGTATGTAATATACAAACAAACAAAACAGTATCTCTTTTGACAAAACACTTCAATTTGTTGTGGCGTAGTTACAATCCCTTCACACACCACAAAAGTGCACTATATCTGACTATACTTAAAATCAATTTAAGTGTTAGTGCTAGTTAGTGCATTTATATTAAGTGTACTGAAGTACCACAGTTGGGAAAATGTATTTAGTACATTAGTAATATGTTTTATATTTATATTATATTTATATTTTTTTAGCATTACTTTATAAAAGTCTACTAAGATTGAACACATTTTTAAAGCATTCAAAGCACACTTTTAAGAAATGCACTAATAAAACTCCTCTTTATATATATATTTTTTTTGTGGTAGTTTACTTTATTTCAGATTTTGCATTGGGTTCAAGTTGGACATATGAATGTGCTACGTTGACTAACAGAAAGACCCTTCTGTGTGAGCAGTGTGATAAATGACAAATGTGTAAATAATAAAACATATGAATGCCAGTATGTTTGAGTGAAACATACATTATAAACTGTGTGAGGGTAGAGGTCAGTAAAAAACACCAGACTTCACTTTGACTGAACTGCTTTAGCTTGTTAATTACATTTTGTTACCCATTTTAAGGTGGTGTCTGTCATTCTGCAACCAGCCAACCCAGCATGATGGAGTGTTTTATGCAAATTTAAACACTCTTAAACCATCTCCTTCTTCAGAAGGTGCGTGTTTTTATGTGTGTCTAGGAGAGTAATGTTCATTAAAAGCGAAGGAGTGAGACAGAAGATAAAAATGAAAAGAGCGTGGCTTCACCCCACCCCGCCTACATTTGATGAATAAGAAAATATGCAGTCATCAGAGGCTTTAAGAATCAAATGAAATATCAATTTAAAGCTTGTTACACCGAATGCCCCTTAGGTGTGTTAAAGTTTCCTCAGTTCCTGTGTGAAATTAATTTTACCTTATGAAAAAGAGACCAGCAGACCAATGGGGATGGCTCATTAGTGGATTTGTTCATCTCATCATTTGACCGCGATGTCAGTTGCTTGATGTGGAATTCAAAATCACTGAATGCAAAATACCTGTTTTGATATTCCAGGAATATTTTGCCTCAAATACACATAATCTCTTCCTCCTTTGATCAGTCGGAGTAGAGCCAGCTGGAACAATGTGCTACCTCAAGATTTAGTTTCCTGTGAAATATAATTTTGGGAGTATGCAACCATTCAAAAGTTTAGGGTTGGTAAGAATTTTGTATCAAGTTATAATGTTCACCAATGCTGCATTTATTTTGATTAAAAATACAATAAAATTGTAATGTTTTTGTTACATTTCTGTTTTAATATATTTTAAAATGTAATGTATTCCTGTGATGGCAAAGCTGAATTTTCAGCATAATTACTCCAGTCTTCAGTGTCACATGATCCTTCAGAAATTATTCTAATATGCTGATTTGGTGCTCAAGAAACATCTCTTATTATTATCAATGTTGAAAATAGCTAATATTCTTTTGAAAACTTTCAAAATAGAAACATTTTGCTGAATAAAGATATTAGTGTCTTACGCCCCAAACCTTTGAACGGTAGTTCAAGTTGTTAATATATTACAGATACAGCATGGCCTTGAGTATTTCATAGACTTTATACAAAATTTACTGAATAATGAAACTATAAGTTGTTGCAATATTCACAATACAGCATGACCTTGAGTCCCTCATTGATTTTATACAAAACTTACCAAATAATAAAAATATTAAGGTGGCATTTTTTTTCAATGTTATTTTATTAAACAAATACATTAAATGCTATTTTCACAGTTAAAGACATAGTCCTTATTAACCTACTTAATGCTAAAGTTAATAAATGGTTTCATGTGTATCCATTTTTATTTATTTATTTATTTTATTTTGATTTCCAAGAGGAAAACAAATTGTGGTAGCCAAGCTAACAATTGAAATATGATAGCTGCTATTATGCCAGATAATTTGCCAAATGCTCTGACCAACATGACCTTTTGTCTTTCTCTTAATACTAATTTGATTTTGTTCAAACAAAAATTAATTTGCAGTAAAATTTACATTTATGCATTATACATTTATCCAAAGCAACTTAACATTGCATTCAACATACATTTATGAGTTCATACTTTCCCTGGGACTTGAACTCATGACCTTAGTTCTGATTATGCCATGCTCTACTGTTTGAGCTACATGAATAAAAAAATAAAAAAATAAATAAATTAAATTAATAAATAAAATTATAAATAAATAAATAATTGTTCAAACTCTCTGGTTATTTGATCAATGCTATAGATTGATAATGCTGGCAGACCATTTTGCTCTAACTAACTTGACCAAAATGGTCTGCCAGCATTATCAACTAGTACTGCTTAACTAATAACCATCTTAGACCAGCTAGAAACACATAGAACCAGCTGCATCTTTAGACTGGTCTTTGCTGTATTTAGCATCATTAATTTGTTATAGCTGTCTGTGTGTGAATTAAGAAGAGAGTGGAATCTGGGTCTGTACGGCATTAACTTGTTTGACTTTTCCAGAAATGTCTCCTAAGTTTTTGAAGAGTGTGCCACCCATTTCTAATGAGTATCATAGCACAGACATTTGATGTTTGGAGGCACTGTGTGTGTGTGTGTGTGTGTGTGTGTGTGTGTTTAGCTGATGTGACAACATCTCTGTGAAATAGAGGCAAGTTGAAAGGGATGATAAAAGAAGGGGTGAACACAGCAAAGACATCATGTCAGTCTGTGATGTTGCCAATGATCCCAATGACACACTCCCATATATGAAAACCTCACGTCGCAAGTGCACAACACACATGCATGAAATCAAGAAATACATATATCCTCACCATTTATATATCAAAAATGTGCACGCACACACACACATACAAAATCTCAGGCAGTGAGGTGTTATCATTTCCGGGGTTGTTACAGGCTGCCAGTTGCCATGTTACTGATGAAAGGCTTAGGTATCATCAGGGCTGTGTGTTACTGTGATGTCTGCCTCCTGTTTGAGCCTGTTTGAGCTGGAATGGCCCTGATTACAGCATATAACAGTCTCTCTGAGGAAATTGGAACACAGGAGAATTCTGACCTCAGACTCTGCCCTAATTTAGAGCTCTTGTGGATGCTAAACAACAGGGAAACCATAGGTGTACAGACCCTTAGTTATTTTAGAAACAAACTTTTTTTTTCAAGGATACCAACACGTACACTATGGAAGCCTCCATTGTGAGATATAAAGTTGCAGTTAAATCTCACTATTGCAGTGTTATTCCTCGTATAGTAATAATCGTGAGCGATAGTTTCAATTCTAAGATATAAAGTCACATTGATGAAAAATAGTCGCATCTTTTAGATATACTTTCAAAGAAAGTATAAACTAATTTCTTATAAATTGGTAATTATGAAAAATTAAGTCGCATTTAGGAGAAATGAGGTCATAACTGAAATATAAAATTTAATTTATGAGAGTCACAATTATGTGAAATGCCATTATAAATAAAGATAAAAAGAGATATAGAGCTGCATTTATGAGAACTAATGTTGTAATTATTAGATATAAAGCTGTATTCATTAGAAATAGTGACAACTAAATGAAAAATAAAGTAATTGTGATATATAGTCACATTCATGAGACATAAAGTTGTAATTGAGATATTAAACTGCATTCATGGGAATCTGTGCTAATTGTGAGAAATACACTTGCAATTAGGAGAAAGTTACATTCCTAAGAAAAAGTTTGTGAGTTGTGAAATTGCAGTTTCTAATATTGCAGTTGTGAGATACAGTCGCATACATACATTTGTAATATAGATATAATGCTGCATTAATGAGAAATATTATGAGAAATTTGCAGTTGTGTGATATAAAAGTTGCAGTCGTGTGATATAAAGTCACATTATGAGAAATAAAGTTGTAATTGTGATATATATAGCTGCATTCATGGGAAATACTGACAATTATGAGTAATCAAGTTGCAATTGTAAGATATAAAGCCAAATTCTTGAGCAATAATGTAATTGTTGAGATATAAAGCTGCATTCATCAGAAATGGTGACAATTCTGAGAAATAAACTCGCAGTTGTGAGATTTAAAGACAAAATTCTAAGATATAAAGTCGTAATTGGGTTTTATGTCTTTGAATTGCGACAATAAGGAACTTTTTGTTTTTGGGAACAGAGGCAGAAACAATCTTCCATAATAAATATATTGTTTTCTTTTGCAAACATGTCTTTATGTACATGTATACTGATCTCTGATCGCAGGTCTGTGATTCATCTTGCCCTGTGGGAAGGAAGTTACATCGTTCACCCTGCAGTGTGGCAGGAAGCCTGGACTGATTGACAGGTGAGAGCACGCACAGCTTCTATATAATGAGATCTGCTGAAAAATTGTTGATGCTGCACATCTACAACTCACAAGCTACCGCACACATAGATCAGAACCGCCCGGATCAATACTGATATTTCACGTCCGAGGTCATTTAAGCTTCAGCAGTGATCTAAGGACAGTCCAGCAGGATAGCTGGTCACAGCAGGGAGTTGTGACTGAATAGGAAGACCATCGTTTATAGGTGAGTGTGGAGTGCTTTTCCATGTTTCTCACTGTTTGTCTCAAGCGAACACACACACTCACAACTTTACACACACATGAGGCTGTGTGAGAGCAAAAACAGTTGAAATAAAGTCAAATAGTCAATTTGGTATTTTCACACTCGGCTGACCATGACTGTTTCGTTTGGGAGTTGCTAGATTTTTTTCCCCATCTATGCTACTCTCTTTCTTTTTCCCGTTCTCTCTCTCTCTCTCTCTCTCTCTCTTTCTCTCTCAGGGCGACCCTGGCATTTCCATTAAGGCAGGAGAACAGCAAAAGCAATTTAATCTGGCACATAACAAATAGGGCGGTACCATGCATTGCATGCAAAAATGGGCCCATTCACATAATTGGTGATTTAGGGAACAAGCTAATATATATGGTTAGGCCCAGCTTGACTGTTCTAATGGCTCCTGCTTCTATTGGCTACAGATGATGACATCACACAGTTTGAGCTTCCCATAGCAACACCCTCCCAGCAAGCATGCACAGTCTGAAATGTGGTGTTAAGTTTTACATTTCCAGCTTCTCTAGAGAGAACAAAACCCGGAAGACATGGAGAGAGAGATCAGGAGAGAGATTTAACCCTTTGACATGGATGTTCAAACCGGTGTGATCATTCTAGGCTGGTCCCTGAGGGCGCCTGATCAAACCACTGTGATTTGAAAGTTCAGTGTGTGATGTAATCGAACTGCAAAATTTAAAACTGCATTCGTGCATCCGCTGACCCAGAGAGAGCGCTTGTCATTTATATGCATGATAGTCTTTTCAACTTAGTATCTTTATTTTTATATTACTAAGATTCAAAAAATCTAAAAAGTAGTGGGGGAAAAAAAGTTTATATTTTGTTTCAAGTAGAAGCAACAAATAAAGTATAACACCTTTGGAAGGTAATTAGTTTAAAAACATAATATAATAAGTTTAAAACATTAAAAATTATTTTAAAACATGTAATGTTTATTAAAATATAAATGTAAGAACCAGAATATCAGATGTTTTCTAATCTTGCACAAAATAATAATAATAATAATAATAATAATAATAATAATAAAATATAATTAAAATATTTTACTTTTAATAAATAATCTAATTTAATATTAATAAATTTATCATAAGTATTTACATGATCTTGGCTTTGCCACACTTCTTCCGTTTAAAATGTTAAAATGTTTTAAAGTAAAAAAAAAAAAAAAAAGTACAATACTGTTGTAAAATAGTATTCATTTCATTTCATTTTTTTTTTTTTTTAATTTAGCATCAATTTGACCCAACCGTAACAATCCCAGACTTTTTCATGCAAGGGCTGAATCAATAAAGTTGTTGAAGAGTCTAAAATAATTTAGCGTAATTAAAGTTTGATGTGATCACCACTTTAGGTTGTCTTTTTGCAGGAACTTATACAGATGGATACAGATGCAATTTTTTTTTTACATTTTTGACACCAAAGATGTATAGCGCTAATATTGTAACTTACATGTTTTACTACTTCTAATGCATTTGAAACTCAATACGTTTTCATTCTCCATCGCAGCTAAGCTCTAAATGACTTTTGCTGATATTACTGCAAATTATGCTGATCTAAATCATGCTTCCCTCATCAGTTCACAATACCTACATTCGATATCCTCCTAAATTCAATTTAGGGAAACATATGTTTAAATAATATAAAAGAGCAAATGATGATTTGAGTTTTATCAAAATCATTCTCCTTTCCCTTTTCTGAAAAGCCATTTGATTGGTAATGTACGTGCCTCTATGAGAAAAAAAAATGAACCTGATGTGTGTGAACCAATCAAGTGCTTTGAGAGATACCGCATGAAAGGAAAATAAGAATTGCTTGGTAATGAATTATTGAATGGAGAACAAAATGATGCCTTTGAAGAGAATCAACCCCACAGGGAATCATTCAAAGGGAGGAAAAGCACGAGAGAGAGAGGTAGCTACTAAAACAGCCTTTTCCCTGCTGAATGGCTCTCTTTCGTTTAAAAGCGAAATCCTCCTTTGTTGCTTTTTGATTTGCATGAAATTGTTTACTACCTTTTTAAGTCAGCATGGGGAAAACACAGGCTGAGGGAGAGCGAGGGCCAGAGTCCATGTTCAAAAGACGAATAAAAAAAAAGAGCGATGAGAAAGACTGTGTGAGGTACGGTGAAGCGAGGGGGGGTGAGTTGTTGGAGTCACGTCTGTAGATGTGAATAGACAGTTCTATTCTGACCATTGCGCCTTGCAGGCTAAACGCTGTCAACCTCACTTACGACTGATTTCTGTGAAGCGTGTGTATGCGTGTGTGTGTGTTGTTGTGTGTGTGAAATGAGCAGCTAGTCTCGACCACCTGCTCCCTCTGGCTGCTCCTGCCACCATCAGATGTGTCACATGGAAACGGATCCCTGAAATCTTTCCATTCCTCCTCGAATTCCCTTCAAATACATGACCTTGATGGACATGCTGTTATCTTTCCTGATTGGCTGTAGTGGACGCTTTCGGACCAGTTACATCCTGTTTGTTTTTATGTCTAAATATGATCTTGTACACATTTTATCTGAGAAAGTGTTTGTACAATTCACTATAATTGCAAAGAAACGGCAAGTAACATTTATAGAAAGATTCATAGAAAGACTGAAATAGTATTTTCTTATTAAACATACTCCAATAATCTTTATTTACAACTTCATCTTTTATAGATCTTCATGTAAAATCTGTGTGCATATTTGCTGCTTTCACCTGCAGTATAAGTAGCACCTGTGTTTGTGATCAACTTTGCTTACATATGCACCATTGCTCATGGATTTTTTCTGCCATTGTGCTGATTAAAATCAAGGCAATGTGTGCATAAATGAGTGTGTGTTAATGCTGAATGGGAGAGGAAGTGTGTGTGTGTGTGTGACCATGTATGTTTGTTTCTCTGTGTGTCTCTGCCAGGAGGCATGGGGAGAGTTACTGATGCGTCAGCAAAGCAGAATCACGCGTCGCTGTGTGTGTGCGCACGCATGTGGTTTCCTCTGTGATTCTGTCTTTCTTGCTCTCCTGTTACTTCTTCCTTTTGAGCTGGTAACTTTAAATGCATGCATCCTAATATATATGTTCTAAAACACCCTTTTCAAACTCATTGGTGTTTGCTATAATCATTTTGTCTACTATAATCCATCCATTGCATTCATGGTGTGGTAGAAATTATATTTTAATTATTTTTGGAATAAAATGGCCTGCTCCTTTGTCTAATTGCATAGCTAGCATTTTAGGTATCCTAAATTAAACAGTGCATGTTTTCACGTTTTGCATAATTTGACAAAATTACAGATTAATAGAAATAATAAAGATGTTCAGCCCACAACTGATATTAACCTTGATTTGTCCTTGTTTTCTTCACACACAATCTTATATTTCATCTTAAGCATGCTCTCCATTGACACCGCTGTTTCCTTGGCAACCAAATGGCACACTAACTAAATGTTATGGGCAAAATTGTTGTGTTGGTTGTGGTGGAAAGAGTAAATTTTTTTAAGTGCAAATATACATACATACAAACATAATATACATATATATATATATATATATATATATATGTATGTGTGTGTGCGTGTGTGTGTATTATGCAATACGTTAGTTTGAAATATTTTTAAGTCTAAAAAAGCATTAAAAATAGCAAAAATTAATTATGAAGGCTTGGCAAAAAAATAAAAAATAAAATTTTACTTGAAAAGTGTGCTTACACTTTGAAATATTTCGTATTTATTTTAAATATTTCTTTAAAATAAATGCCACTTGGTTTGATATTTTGTTATATAATGCCAGAACATTCACACATTTTCAGTGTGGCTTAAAGGTCCCCTGAAATGCTTAGAAACACGCAGCATTACTCTATGTGTTGACGTCATTTTAACTGAAACAGGAAGACAGGGCGGGACATATCAAGCA
>NW_015639585.1:459222-473519 GCF_001515625.1 Sinocyclocheilus rhinocerous | reverse complement strand
GGTATTCGGCCAATCACAATGCACTGAATAGCTGGCCAATCACAGCACACCGGTTTTTCAGACCGATGAGCTTTGTAAAAATCTACGTGTTTCAGAAAGGCGGGGCATAGAGGAGAAACAATAATGTACAGTATGTGGGAAAATAATGTGTTTTTTGAACCTTAAACCGCATAAACACATTTCATTACACCAAATACACAAAATAATGTTCTTTTTAGCAGCATCATATGACCTCTTTAATTTTGATTTCATGGGGACTTTAAGTGTGCAATTTTTGGGGCACTTAGAGGAATTAAATGATGTATTTCATATCCTGTAAAAGGCTGTTTTTTTGGGGGGGGTATTTGAAGTAATAGATGTTTGTTAGCCTTGGCTGTGGTCTATAAGGCTGTCACCCCGTGTATGTGTTTGTGTGTGTGTACAATTGTGCCTTGGTTGCAGGCAAGATGGCACTGGGCCAAATGCAGTCAGTGATCTGAATGCTATGTATGTGAGTAGAGTATGAGGGTGGCATCGCCTGGGTGCACTGGCCAATGGTATGGGCACTCCCTGCCTGGCTGATAATTATAGCCTAGATACTCACACAGACACACACACACAGATGGCAGGGACAGCCTTATGCTCCCCAGAGGATTTGTTTGGGAAGAATCACTCTCTCTGTTTTCTGAATCTGTCCTTCTGTCCCTCTTTCTCCCTCTTAGGTGAAGCATGTGTGTGTGTGTGTGTCTGGAGGGATCCTGTCATGTGGACAGGCAGAAACTATAAAGCTAAGACCTGCAGCCATTTCAGGTGCTCGGAACAAAGAACCATGGAATAGCCGGCCTGGGGAATTCTGTCAGGAGAATTGGGAATTCTGGCACTCTGGAATATCTCAAGCTCCTTCAAGGTTATCTCAGAAAGCACAGGATTAGAGAAAATGAGGCTGGCTGGCAAAGTCAAGTTCATTATCTGCTGGTTTTAGCGCAAATGGGTCAGTTTCTAAAGCTTGGATGACTTGAAACATATATTCATAGCTATAAATCAAATTTAGCATCCATTCTTTGAGGTGCGATCCAAATAAATGATAATTTCTATCGCACTTTGCCATGAAGGACATCGCAAATGTTAAATTGGAAAACTCTGGAATTGCAAAGCTGTGGTAATTTAGTCCTCCATCTGATTTGGGGTCAGTTTAATATGTCTTACTTCAGCCATGAGAGTAATTTCAGATTGGAAGGAACTGATCCTCAGCCTGAAATAAGAGTCATTCAATCATTAAGTCCTTTAAAAGCCTTACCTACTTCCTCAGCCAATCACAGTCTCCAATGAGGCTCAGGTCAGGAAGGTGGCGGCCGTTAATGCCGCCTGCTCCTCTGAGATAAATCCTTCAACAACTTACGAATTATGAACACTGGAACGGTGTCTATTTTTACCGAGCGCTATAATTTATTCTCCACATCTGAGCGTGTTTTATTTGACATTTCCTGCTGACTGGTGTGTAAAACTCGTCAAAGCGTAAAATTGAGCATGCTCGTTTGTTTGTATCAAGGAAAATGTTAAGGTTACAAAATGACGCCATTTGAAGCACAAATGCACATTAAAGTGCCTTTTATTCCCGATCACACGGACAATAATTTCAGTGAAAATGCAATAACTCTATGGTGCTGATATCTGAAATTTTCCCATCTGGTGGCGATGGTGTGTGTACACGCGTGCGTTTCTTTGAAAAAAGAGACGGCTGCATTTAAAGAAGTTCAGAGTTCAGTCTTTTTAGAAGACTGGCTAGACTGCCAATTACTCTGACTTTGTTTCCGTAGAAACGCTCAATTATGGGTAATATGCTAATAAGCAGCAAGCAGGCAGCCTCCTGTGTGAGCTGCTTTGAGTTTGTTCTTTTAATCTCCCTCTATTTCAACAGAATCAAACACCACAAATTTACTTAAAGGATCTGTGCTAAACACAGTCGTGTAACTGTAACAGTTCACGCTGCAAACACTTCAAACTGTTGTTGAGTGGGTGCAGCAGTCAAGAAATAAACTACGATTCCATATATATTCAGGAACTGTAAATTCTTTCATGTTTAACGTGTGATTTACTCTAGGAAGGAAAGAAAACATATTCTCAGTTGTTTCTCCAAGACAACAATATTAAAGGGAACAAATTGACACTTTAGCAAGGATACTCTAGAGGATACTCTCTTCTAGAGTTTCAGAAGAGATCTTGACAATGGCTTAAACTCTGATTTGCTAAGATACCAAAGTTTGTTATGAGTTTCTTTACTCTGCTTAAAAAAAGAGAAAAGATATTTAAAGAATACTGGGGCCGGCAGCTGGTAACACACATTTTTCAAATTACCTTTTGTTTTCAACAGAAGAAAGAAACTCATACAGATTTGGAACAACTTGAGGGCGAGTAAATGGGCAACTACCTTTTAAACTAAATAATAAATTGTTGTAAAATATGTACTGTTAACACTTTATCAAATGACACTTTACTAAGTGAGCAATAGTGTGTGTTCAATATATAATCAGTTTTCTTGAGATTGTGGAATCTAATCAAGGAGTAACCCACTGAGCAAGAAGATCAATACTTTGCTTAAGGAAAGAGACTTTAATTAATCTGTGCTATATGTGTATTTTTTTTTTCTAGTGTTAAACCTTCATGTGTTTTTATACTAAGTGAACAAGACGCATCGATTCGTGGAGATGTGTGCCCATGTGTGTCTGTAAGAATCTCTACAAATTCTCTGTAGGTTCTCCAGGGATCGATACGTTGATTTAGGATTGTGGACAAAGAGGATGGGCATGGATTGTCTTGTTTGTCACCGTGCTGTTGAGTGTGTGTATGTCAGCAGGCTCTGTTTTGGTTTGAGGCAGGGACACACACATTCACTGGCAGGCCCTCAGCAGTCACCGCCGCTCAATTTGTGTCGGTTCGCAGATTATGAATAATGCATGCTGGGAAATCTCCACCTCACCTTCCCTCCCTGAGAGAGAGAAAGAAAGAGCGAGAACGAAGGAGGTGCCCTTTGAAGGAGAACAAAATGTCTCTCTGAAGCAAAGAATTCTCTCTGTCCTCTGTTTGTGTTTGTAGCAAAATGGTCTCCCTTTTTTAATTCAATTGCACTCTGAACACACAGCTAATACAGGCATAATATTGCAATATTTAAACGAGTATTTCATACAAATAAGGACAAATCATGTCCAACCCATTCTTTTCAATATAATGTCTATCAAGCTCCAAATAATTGCATAAAAATCTATCTTCTGATAGCCTTTTGTGACTGTCAGGGATAGTCCAGCCTCGTCAGGCCCAATCACCTCACACACCCGTTCACAATCACCGGAGTACTAATCAGCCACACCTGTCACCACCTCATCAACACTTGCTCAAAGAAACCTACCTGTCTCTGTGCCATCTTCTTTAGCCCGATCCTAGAAGGAACCCATCACCACGTGAGCTAGATCCCTTCCGTTCAATAGACTGTTGCCTTTAACCCGTTTGCTCTCCATCTCTTCCCTCAGCCCCTGTTCAATAAAGAACCCTGTTTACCTTATCTCTCCGTCCTTGGTCTCCTTCTGTACTGTGACAGAAGACCAGACCACCCCCAAACCCTCCATGGAGCCACAACCACAGAACCCCACTTCACTGAAGGATTTAATCCAAGCCTTCCGTCCACCCGTTGTGTCTGCCTCCCACAGTCCCATGGCACGGCCCGTTATCTTCTCCGGTGAGGCGGCAGATTGTGGTGGCTTCTTATTAATTATAGTCTAAATAAAGAAATGTCTTTATGTGTGTGTGTTTGTGTGTGTGTGTTAGTTTGCTTGGTCAGCCAGGCCCATTGTTGCCTGGCATCGGGGTCATTTACAGCTCTTTGGGAAGTGTTTGAAGTCAGATGGGGGAGATGATAGTGGGGGGGCTGGTTAGAATCTCCTTGACGGCGAGGAACCATTTGGCAATTTAAACCTCCATACAAACGTAAAGTCTCTGACCAGAACTGTAATTTATATGCAAATGTCAAAAGGCTAAAAAGGTCTCTTAAGCCATAAAACCCCAAAGATCATGCATGATTCTACGCAGACGCTACAGCTGAATGCCGACATTCGCCTCCAAATGGTGATTTTTGATGATACCGTGGGATTGGAGAATTTCATCCAAAAGGTTATCAAGATCTCCCAACATCTCCTGGCCTGTAACCAGGTCCAGCCGACATTTGCCTCCAAATGGTGATTTTTGACGATACCGTGGGCTTGGAGAACTTTATTCAGAAGGCTATCAAAATCTCCCAACATCTCCAGGCCTGTAACCAGGCCCTGCCACTCTCCTCACCGTGCACATCCGCCTCACCGGCTCCAGCACCCGAACCCATGCAAGTGGATTCGTACCATCTCACCCATTCGGAGCGTTCACGGAGGATTACATGCGCACAGAACTCCCTTCGACAGCAAACCACCGGCCTCACCCCGTTTCAGTGCGTACTCGGTTACCAACCTCCCCTATTCCCGTGGACGGGAGAACCCTCAGACGTTCCAGCGGTGGATCACTGGTTCAGAGAGAGCGAGAGGGTCTGGGACTCGGCGCATATCCATCTCCAGCAGGCAGTTCGGAGACACCAAGTGCAGGCAGATGTTCACCGCCGACCCACTCCACGATACCAGCCAGAAGATAAGGTGTGGTTATCCACGCGGGACATTCGTCTCCGCCTGCCTTGCCGCAAGCTGAGTCCCCGCTATATCGGACCATTCACCATCCGGAGGCAGATCAACGAAGTCACATACAGGCTTGAACTTCCTCCTCACTACCGCATCGCACCGTGTATATATATATATATATATATATATATTATTTTTTTTTTTAGCTCTACATTCATAGGGTTGCACAATTTGGCACAAAAATATATTGCTGACTATCAATTGTTTGTTGACAAGAAAAAAAGTCATTAATAATAATAATGATATTAATATTTATTGTTAAATATTTTGTCATAATTACTACTATTAAATATGAATAGATAATAGTAACATTACTAAAATAAATATTCCTACTGTAATATTTCACTGTTAATAGCAGGTATTTACAAAAATATATAATTTTTATTTTACAGTACAACTCTAAAATTGCAGTACTTATATTTATGTCTTTATATCTTAATTTCTTTTTCTTTTTCAAGCATCAAACCAACAAGTTTTAATTTTTTTGGAAAACCACAGGGAGCTCTTAAAGCTTTTATTTTGCTGACAACTTTTGGGAAGATGGTTGGCGCATGTTGCATTCCCAAATCACATTATTACTTTTTTAAAAAAAGTTTGTGTGGAGCTGTATTTACTGCAATTCGAGCCGCTCTGAGACACTGAAAACACCAGATCATGAGCTGCTCATGTGTAAAAGAACACAATGCCGCACTCCACTCTTAAACACACATCACATATATTTGTTTAATTTACAGCCTTTTTGTGATTTGATAAACACATAGGTTTGGAAATAGATGAAAGTGTAAATGATGACAAAATTAAATGATTTTCGCTTTAGAGTATTAACTTCAAAGAAAAGTCTAGAGGTAGAGCATTTTAATCTATTTTCATGCCTACATTGTATGATTCTATTGTCGGTTACGTGATTTTAGGTTAGTTTGCTGTTAGTTCTAATAGTTTTGCTCTCATCACAGTTTCTGTTTCCACAGCACATCAAATAAAGCAAATAAAAGTATCTGTGTGCCACTAATCAAAACTGAACTTCACGTAAATAGCATAAAACGTCTGAAATGATGTGCATGTGTGAGAGAAAGATAGAGGTAGAATGACAGGCTGAGTTTTGCTTCTCTAAGGAAATTAAGATAAACAAGTTGCATTAATTCTGTGTTCTCAAACACCTGCACTCATGTGTGTACGTGTGTGTGTGTGTGTGCGTGCGTGTGTGTCTTTGTAGAACTTAAACTCTCCTTTTTTCTCCCATCAGCAATGCCATTCCAACTTAAGGCTGGAAAATTATGCTCAGAAACAAACTGTGACAAAACAAAATGTACCCATATCCCATTGAGACTCCAACATCAAACACACACACACACACACACACACACACACACACTCTCCTGAGAGCGGGTCACTCATACCTGCAGGTCTCCATACATAAACATTAGTCTCCTTTGAATGGAGTGAGCAAATTCGTATTTGCGTTCTACCGCGGCAAACCTCTATCAGGGGATCAGCATATATCTGTATCACTTTAAATAAAAATAACCCATTGTGCTATGGCTTTCTATTTTTGGCAGTAGGTTACCCGTTTTTAACAGGGAAGCTGTCTGAAGGAAGCCGTTTTTGTTTTGAAAAGCACCAACAGATGAGGGCCACTTAAATTTCCCTGTGATATTCCAACACACACTGCGTTTCGGTCTATGAAAGCTTCACATGAGTTCACCTTGCGCTATTTAATCCCTTTAGCTTCACTCGCACACAATAAACGCGCTGTTAAATCCATCTGTACGGCTGCTACACAGCTCTTAACACACGAACACAGAGGCAACCAAACATTCTTAACATTATCAAGCCGCCCATACACATACACATACTCCCAGCCCCTCACTATAATACTCTCTCAACACACTCCATTCATATCAGCACACACTATAACAACCATAAAATCACTCAGACAGGCAGCCCTGCATTGAGTACCGACTACATTACCATCACAAAGTGGAGCGCCCCCCCCACTCTTTTCTCTCTCTGGCTCTCTGTTATTACTTGGGCTTCCCTGCTTTGGTGATCAACATTGCAACAGAAAAACAAAGGCAAATTATGTGGTGGGTTGGTTGACTCGGTAGGTCGGCCAGGGGTCATTATTTACTGCTCTGTATCAGTTTCAGAAAGAGAAAAGATGGAAGGCTGTGTAGACATGGATTGAGTCGAGAAGTGAATTCGACCAGAAATGCTTCTTAATTTATGACCTGAGTTGGCATTGGCGTCTTGACATATATGCACTATATACACACGTAGGAGTTCTAAAGCATGACGTGGCATCATTTGATGTAAATGTGATAACATGTTTTGCATTTTTAATACATGTGATGAATGTGTATACATTTTATTTTATCATTTATAATTATTGTAATTTTACTTATTGTTTATTTTATGATTATGTAGAAAATCAGTTGGCAAAGACAACAGTCAATAGACAATGGAAATTATATTTTGTATTTTGTATTATTTTATTATTTATAATTATTTACATTTTATTTAATTATTATTTTATTATTGTGTAGGATATCAAATGCCAGATGACTAGTCAGTGGATACAAAATTGATTTCAGTAAAAAAAAAAAAAAAAAATTATTTATTATTATTTATAATTATTGAATTTGTATTATTTAATTGTTTCTATTTAATTGTTTCTTTTATTATGTTAAAAAATAATAAATAATAATGATATTTTGTTAAAAAGTTTGTGATGATGATGATAATAATAATAATTATTATTATTAAATTATAATAATATCAATACTATTACAAAATGAATATTACTATTTTAATATTTCACTGTAAACAGTGGGTGTTTTTATTTTTTATTTAATTTTTATTATATATAATTATTGTAATTTATATTATTTAATTGTTTATTGTATTATGTTAAAATAAATAATAATAATAATAATAATAATAATAATAATTTGTTATAATAATAATTACTACTACTATTATTATTATTATGATTATTATTATTGTTATGAAATATTAACATTAACACAATAGATAATGATATTTAATGAATACTGTATCACTACTATTACAAAAAAGAATATTACTATTGTAATATTTCACTGTAAAAAAAGTGGGTATTTACAAAAAATATAAGATATTTATTTTATAAAATTCTTTATAATTTGAGTTTTTTTATTTACTTATTTATTGTGTGTGTGTGTGTGTGTAGGAAATCCATTACCAGAGTTGACAATTTTATAGTTATATAGTTTAGCAGGCATTATACAAAAATATTTATATGCAGAGCAAATAGAAACCTTAAATGTGCATTAGCAGAATATTCTGTTTATGTCTAATAGACAAAAAAGGGGTTGTGTAAAACCAATCTAAATATTTTTGATGTAGGAATTAAGTAGTCTAAAAAAGGACAAAATACAAAATCTGTGGAATATGTCCTCTTTAATTTATTGCGTTATGTCATTAGTTTGACCTAACATTCTCTCCATTTTCCACTCATTTTGCTGCCGATCATCTTTTACATCATTTTGATAACCCCACATAGGCAGGAACATGATCCTTTAAAACACACTGAATGAAATGTGATTCAGTTGCACAACATTTCGCCATCCGAAATGGCTGACATTTTGCTCGTAACCTTTTCTGTCACTTTCGCCATCTCGTCTTTGTAGTTTCGCGGGTGCGCGAGATGAAAGCGTTAGTTAATGAGCCGCCTCTGTAGGGTGTGAACTGATGAAATGAAAGAGGGGAGAGAGTCTTATTGTGAAGTTTAAATGTGAGGGCAGCCCTCGGATCAGGTATTGTATTTGTACAGGCGGAATAATGAAAGCCTGATGCAACTCCGAGAAAGAGTGAGGGAGGGAAAGACAGAGGGAGACAGAAAGAGGAGAGATTTTTCCTTCAGTGGGATTACACCATAACGGCATCAGCTGTGTCGAAATAGCATATGCTTATCTCTGCCTTTGTGGCATCAGATCTCCTAAAGCCAACCTGCTTTGTAGTTCCTTATGGTCTTACATAAAGTTGGAAGTGATTCTGGATTTTCACCTGCTCGCTGAAATCATTTATGATACTGCATCTTCATCCCATGACCCTGCAGTAAATTGAGCATATTGATGTGATGTCTGGTGTGGATGAATCTGGCTCAGATCTCAACAAGAGTCATTGCGTCATCTACTGCAGATTTAATGAACACGTTAATATTTAATATTCAGTGTTTTATTGAATGTTTCACAGTAAATTAACTTTCTAATTTGTAACAAGCTTGACCAACATCTAACACTGTCCTATGATGTGATATGACAAAATTCCAGTGAAAACAATCTGTCTGTCCACACCAGACGCAAATGATCACAATCAGATCAGCCAATCAGATGAGCATGTGGGCAGGCTCTCTATACATAATCAAATGAATACATATTGAATGATTTTAACATTGTATCCTTTGAAACTGAAACAGAATGTTCTTCAACATTAAAATGTTTAATTAAAGATGGTCTGTCAGAGTTGAGGCAGTTATTGATATTTACATTTATTCAACATTTAAAAGTATTGTGTATATCTCATATATGTGTGAGCTATATATTTTTGTGCTTGGACTATCAAGCTGTTAGCTTAGCAACATGGTAATTTTAGATTTTTGCAATCAAATCTTAGTATTAGTCAAGTCTTTTGTGTGCAAAGTGAGATTAATGTAGTTGTTCTCCAAGAAGAACATTTCAAATCCGTCATTTATGAGGTTGCATTTGGGTTAGGATGCTGCTTTAGAACAGACCTGCCTATAAATTATCACCCTCATTACTCAAACCACACTTTATCTATTCTTTGAAGCACAAAAAGTGAATTTTTGAATAATATCCTGGCTACTCTTTTTAATAATGAAAGAGAATAAGGGCTGCCGAGCTTTAAAATTAAAAAACAGCACCATGCAAGTAGTCTGTAAAGCTTTGTGCTGTATTACAAGGCTTCAGAAGCCATATGATAGCTTTTTGTAAGAAACAGGCTGACGTATTTTAGTATTTTAAACACTGGAGTTGATTACAGTAAAATATTGATGGCTGTGTGAGTAAGACAGTGATGAGAATGTTCTCATGTTAAAATGTGGTTGGAGCAAGATGGAGTAATGCTTCAGGCCAGTTCCTCTTTTAGTGTTTGTGTGATCATGTGTGTGTGTGTGTACCTACTTATTGTGTACCTATGACACATTTGTACCCAAAAGTGAGCTAAACCTGACAAAATCTCCAAAAACCTCCCTTTGGGGACGTCCTCATTTGTAAAACTGGTATAAAAATAAAGTAAACAAAGTTTTTTTTAAATTGTAAAAATGCAGAAAGTTTCCTGTCAGAGGTAGGTTTAGGTGTAGGGTTGGTGTAGGGTGGTAGAATATACAGTTTGTACAGTATAAAAACCATTACGCCTATGGAATGTCCCCATTTAGATAGCTAAGTAAATGTGTGTGTGTGTGTGTGTGTGTGTGTGTGTGTGTGTGCGCGCATGACAGATGGATTCCTCAGGCTCTCTGCCCCTGTGGTCTGGTATAATCCAATGCCTCAGGTCCTACTTTGAAGCTCTGTTTCTTATAGTTGTCCTCGTGCAATAATACACACACAAACAGTCACACAGATGGAGGAAACGTTGTAATTAAGACAGACAACAACAAAAAAATGGAATACAGTTCAGTGTTGTTGTTGTTGTTAACTAAAACTATTTTAAATAATTTGTGTTAATTTAAATAAATCTGAAATAAATGTTAAAAGATTTAAATGAAATGAGAAATGTTGTATCATCACTGAAATAAAATACTAAATTACTAAAATTACTAAAATATAAAATAAAACTAAATAGAAATATTAAAAAGTTAATATAAATGACAAGTGAAAGCTGAAAATCTAAAAATAAAAGGTAATTTAAAATATTGATAAATAATAAAATATTATATATCAGTAATACTAAAATACTCTGAATAAGAAAACACACGTTTGCAAGCACTTAAGCTTATCCAACCTGAAATGGTGGCGATTTGTATGAAAAAAAAAGCATGACCATCAACGGGGCATAAGTAGATTGTGCAAAATGTATGAATGCATGCAAATTAGCCACCAAATGGCAAAAGGTAAAATAGTTATGAAATATACGTTATATGCAAAATAACTAGACATTTCTGGACATGTAACAGGGTGAGATCATGTGACAATGTAGCTTAATAAATGGGAAAATGGGAGTTTCAGTTTATCCAGTAGGATCTTATTTGATTCTGAGATGATTCTTCACTGATCCAATGGAATCTTTAGGAATGATTCCACATAATTATAGAAAATAGATGTGTGGCACATAACTATTGAAATTGTCAAGAAAAAATATAAATAATATCTTGGGGGAAAAAAAAACAACAACAACAAATGGAAAGAGGCAGTATAGTATGTAGGGTACCAAGGGTTACAGGAATGTCATGCAATTCCACAACAATTCATGTCTGCTCCTCTCACACTCTGACTTCCTGTCACAGGGGTCTTCATTCTCCTTAAGAGGGGAAAATATACATTGGTTGGGAAATGTTTTTGGCCTTTGGTGTGTTTGTGTGAGAAAGTGTACTATTACATGCTGTTTAGAGTAAAGCTATTTATAAATTGAGAGGATGAAGGGCTGACCTGTGGAGTGTCACTGGGGACGAAATGTTCATGGGAATCATGGGAAACCCTGTAAAGTCACTTCTTCCATTCACACATAAACTTTCTACCCCTTCAGATCTCTCTCACTCTCTGTCTTTTACTGCATAAATCTGTGTCTTTTCCCCCCCACAATGTGTTCATCTTAAGTAAACATTTGGTCAAAATTGTGTTCATCTGGAAGTATGTAGGCTATTAGTTGTTTGTCTTTTAATTATTTAGCCTCAAGCCATACTGAGTGCATAAAATGGACCTCACATGTCAGAGCATCTTGTGTGCTAATTAGAAACTGCCAACAAACTCTTGTTGCAATAATCAGTCTTTGACAAGAACAAGCTAACGATCAAAAAACTAATAAATTATTGCACATGAATTTAAAAATACTTATTATGATCAGAATCTAGAAGATTGCTTATCTTTAAATGATCTTAGCAATTTTGTAGACACATTGCTTTGGTAGCATCTGCATCCGGTATTATGCTGAAAATGAAGACGGTAAGTGATTGTATCTGGTAAGAGACAAATGTGCAGTTACACTGCATTTTTAAAGTTTTTCTAAAAGAGACTAAAATCGTATAGGATGAACTATGTTGTACTTCTAAAATGAGCTAATTCTTGAACATTTTGTTGCAATTTCATCGCGTGCAATCCATTGGTAAAACCAGCATCATCTCATGACCAATATGTACATATTTTATAAGGTGGCTAATTCATACGACCCCACTCGTACGATTTTGTATGATTTCTGTGAGCGGTCGGTTTAGGGGCGGACTTAGGGGTGGCCATTCATACAAATTCCTATGAATTTTTCCCCCTCGCAAAATACGTACCATTTTTCACAAAACGTACAAATTCATACGAGGTGATACGAATTCGTACGAATTAGCCACCTAGTAAAATATGTACGAATTGCCGTGAGATCGGGTTGGTAAAACAGCAATTTTTCGAATCCATTTGCTTGGGGACGACATTAATCATTTTTTAGTGGCGTGAATGTTGCTGAAACAGGGCCGGAAATACCCATAATTAGAGGACATTTTGCAATTAAGTGTTATTTTGAGGAAAAGGGGAGACTTGTTACTGTTATTAAGTTATGTTTTGGAGATTTTGCTGAAAAAATTTTGTTTATTCTTGGGTTGAGGTATGTGATACATATTTACCCTGTAAAAAGTATCTTTTTAAATCAGGGTCAAAAACCCTTAATCCCATCCCTGCTAAAATAAAAATTAAAAAAAATCCTTTAAACCAGTCTTTAACAAGAGCCTTGAACATTTTAGGAAAGGATCAAAAGCTGGATTCTCTTTATGAGTGTGGTTCCCAGAAATGTATCCAAAATTGCTGTGACAATGTTCCCGTAATACTGGATGGCATATTGGTGCCTGTATATTTTACAATGTATAACCTTATAATTAATTATTAATAATCTAATTAAACTACCAAAATCTGCTTTTACTTTAAAATGTACTAGTAACCGCTATAATAATACAGGAGGCACAATAAAAAGTCACATGATGAGTAACAGTTCAATGTAATTGGCCTGTCTATGAAGCATGGCAAATACACTTATATTGACGTTGCACTAAAATAATGCAAAGAACATGAACTTAATAACATAAAATGTAACAAGAACACCCTAATATACACTACTGAAAATGAAATTGAGAATAAACTGACAATTTGATGGTATTTTAAGGTTTAAATGACAAAATAAAAACATTTACAAATACAAAAAAAATTACATATAATGCAACGGGTATATTGTATTATAACCAGTGGTGGAGGTAATGAATAACAACTAATCACGTTACTGTAATTAAGTAGTTTTTTCGGGTACTTGTACTTTTTTTGAGTATATTTTTAAAGCTGTACTTTTACTTGTACTTAAGTACAAATTAAGCAAAATAATTTACTTCGTTACTTTTAAATCATAGTTCGTTACTGAGTACGCCCACAATTTGGATTGATATTCAAAGTTTTTGAAGGCACTTCAGTAGCCAATAAAGATATCCGACCGTAAACGGACCAATAAAAGCCCTGATATCTGAACCGGGAAAAGCCGCTGCTTTACCAAGCTGCATCTCTCTTACCTCTCCGACAGTGAGTTTGGCAAGCATCCGCCTCCTGCCAATTACAGAGTCTGAATGTCCGCGCGGGATTGCAGGTATTCCGCACAATTTTAATCATTCCCGCGCAAATGTGGCGAGCGCTTAACTGTAACATGAGAACACTGTCATGTAATCGCAAAAACCTGGATGCAAGCTCTCAAATAGGCCTAATTTATACAAATGAGCTGCCTGTCCTCTCACTCCGATATTGCTTGTGCGCACTCAGACTGTGTGCAATCGCGATCTCTCCGTGCTTTTAAAGTATAAATTATTTCTCTTTGCTCCTGTATTAAACTTTGTCAAAAGTTATCAGATCCAGATAAAAGTTAATAGATCCACGCCCGATCGATGAAATTGAGGTCATTTGTTTTATAATTTTATTACTGAATGTGTACTTGTCTTTTTTTTTTTCAAATTAAATTCAGTTTGAAATCAAATTCCTTGTGCTGTAAGGCTTGTAACACTCCAAAGAGAAAGGAAAAATTGAAATCGCATCATATGACCGCTTTAAAATATCTATATGCCAGTATACAGTATGTGTTAGTTTTACCAATGGTACCGTAACAAGCAGATATTCTTAACCACTCCTATCCAACCGTGAATCTGCTATGAGCAAGAGGTGGAGTGGAGGTGCACCACAATAAAACCCCACTCTTTATTCAATATTCCATTTCACCTGGAAATACATCACAACACTGAAGTCAGTTGCAACTTCCAGGTCATGGGTACTTTGATATTGATATTTTTTCAAGGTATTGAAGTTAGAAATTCCTGTATCCTGACCACTAATTCACATACTTTATCAATAAGATAAAAGTGGGTTTTGTTCAAAGTAGCTA
>NW_015639585.1:456792-457990 GCF_001515625.1 Sinocyclocheilus rhinocerous | reverse complement strand
TTTTTGGTAATTCATTAAATATCGCCGACTAAAAAGTAACTAGTAACTACTCGGAGTAGTTTTTGAGAGGAGTACTTTGTACTTTTACTTAAGTACTGTTTTGACACCAGTGCTTTTACTTGTAATTGAGTATTATTTCAGCAATGTAACAGTACTTGTACTTAAGTACACATTTTCAGTACTCTTTCCACCACTGATTATAACAAATTAACAGGTTTTTATTGCAGTGTTTTTACTTTTTCTGTAAAAATTACAGTCATTTGTAAACACTTACAAACACTTCCTGTTCATCCAAAATGCTGTACAGAACACTGGTCGATAATAGGCATTCCTAGTAATAGTTATCAACATCAATACCTCGTTGATGTCATTCCATGTCATTTACATTGGTATTGAATCCAGTTTTATACCACTAAAAAAATGCATTCTGGTGGGAAACTGCAAAAGATTCTGCAGAGTTATTTTGACACATTCAACATGTTTACTCATTTCAGTTAGGTTCCATATCTGAATGGAGTTAACGTTTATCATTTATCTTATCTTATTTGTCGTCATTTTAGACGGTAAGAGTCTGATCCACATCTTAACAACACCCCTTACTGTGGTAAAATTACTATTGCACAGCTTCCTGTGGCTTATTGCTTTAATATCAGATAGTGGTGAATGACAAATATTTATTTCTGTATGCAGCTATTTTTTCGTTTAGTTTGAGAAGCACATCATGATGTACTTCTGCTTTATCAAGTATCATTCCGAGCAGCCGTTTTGCATGACAGTTGCTCTAATGCACCAAAATGTTCTTTTACTAAATGACCTCTCTCTTCTCTCTCTCTCTCTCTCTCTCTCTCTCTCTCTAGAACGGAGGAGTTTTAATTTGAATCCTGAACTGTTGCCCTTCACAAGGCTCAGAGACAGCAGTCTGAGTGGATCGCTGTGGATTAAAACACCTGTCTGTGGGTTCACTCGCTCCTCAGGAAAGGATTTTTAATGGCAAATTACTGTGACTGGTTGTTTACAGACGTTTTACTACTGGTGAGCATGGAGAACAAGTGTTGAACAGTGAATGGAAACAAAATGAGATGCATATCTGGAAAGGACCAGAGCAAGACAGCAAATGTCCAAATAGTTATTTTCTCTCTCAAAGGACAAAGGTAATGTTGTTGTAACTGGGGAAAAAAAAACAATTTTAAACTGTTTT
>NW_015639585.1:451659-454439 GCF_001515625.1 Sinocyclocheilus rhinocerous | reverse complement strand
CTCTCTCCCTCTCTCTCTCTCTCTCTCTCTCTCTCTCTCTCTCTCTCTCTGTCTCATTTCATGCATGATTACACTTGTGATGGAGCTTTTGGCTTTTGTTTAATTACACATGGTCAGCCACATCTCATTGAAAAATTTAAACTCATTTTGTCTAAAAGCTCCTTAAAAAGCTTGATGCTTCTGTTGGTTTCCAACAGAAAAACCCTTAATCCCATCACTGCTAAAAACCTCCTTAAACCCAGTCTTTAACAAGAGCCTTGAACATTTTAAGAAAGGAACAAATGCGGGATTCTCTTTATGAGTGTGTGTGTATGTAAGGCTGAGTTTGAGATTGCCAGCTGTTGCAGTATTTCTCTGATCAAATGCAAGACTGAGGGTTCATTGTGTTAGAAACCAATGTCTTGCCAGTGGTGCTTTTCCTTTCCCAGCCCTGTGTGTGTGTGTGTGTCTCTGAAGTCTTCAACATTGCCAGTACAGCTGGACCTTTAGTTGTCAATGCTGCCAGGGGTGGAGATGATAGAGTCAGTTGCATTAAAGTATGGCGAGAGAGCGGTGCAGTAATGTTTGCACACATGTTGAACATTTAATGTCACTCTCCATTTCGCAGTCCCACTCTTTTCCCTCCGGCAGACTATTTGTGTCGTTTTGCTTTGGTGTGTTTCTTTCAACACTTCTGCACATAATTTGACATTAACATTATTCCTTTTTTTCTTTCTTTTTGTTCTGATGTTATACTCAAATACCCCCTTTCCTTTAAAAAAAGTGTTTGCCTTGTGTTTCTCTTCCTCTCACTCCATTTCTCTCTCTCGCTCTGTCTCAATGATCATGTATGCGTGACTAGTTAATATGTTGCACTGGCTGCAGCCCAAACTCACAGAATGAACAAACAGCTGTTCATAATTACTAATAAGGCAAAGCGGAGCACAACTGGTCATTTCTCTTTCTTTCATACACACCCTTCCATTCTGTATCTTAAGAGTTATAGCAGTTTAAATGGACATTTCCCCCTATAATTTACAGACCCTCATGTTGTTCCAAACCTGCAGGACTTTCTTTTCTTCTTTGAAAAACAAAATGAGGAATTTTGATGAATTATACTGGGAGAGTGATGCTTTTAAGCTTATAAAATACATATGTAAATAAGTAAATTAATGCATTTAAATAAACAAAAAGAGAAAAAGAGAGCACATAAAACTAGTCCATGCGACTAATGCACTATATTCACAAATCTTCAAGTCATATGATCGTTTCATGTGAAGAACAGACTGAAATTTAAGGGTTATTTAATAAAATAAAATGTTATAATAACATGAATAAATAAAGGCCAGATTTCCATTCTGGGTGAAATGTTCTTTTAAAGGCCTGTTCACACCAAGGATGATAATTACAAAGAATAACCATAGAGTGCTGCAGCCATAACATCAGAACCCAGAAGTCTATTGTGCCAATGGGTTCCCTCAAAATTTTCCTATTGGTTTTTATAATGGGGCTTTTCAATTTATTAGTGAAATGAGGTCTGTGGTAAATATACTTGTTTTGTTATATAACATAAACTACAAACACGTCCCAGCATTAAATAATAATAATAATAATAACTTAAAAAATTGCATTTTCAGTATGGGTGTGTTTAATTTACATTGTAGAACCAAATGCCCAAGTATCGTCAATTTATATTTACCACAAACCTTTGAAAAAAATACATAAAAATGGTTGTTGCATTTAGTCATTTAGCTGGCAGAACCTTTTATCCAAAGCAACTTACAAATGAGGACATTTTTTTTAAAGATTTTTTTTTTAAGATTTAAGCAAGTGTCTTGTAGCTTTAAAGAGATAGTTCACCCAAAAATGAAAATTCTGTCATCATTTACTCACCCCAAATTTATTCCAAACCTGTATGAGTTTCTTTCATCTGTTGAACACAAAAGGGGATATTTTTGTTGATAACCAGTTGACGGTAGCCATTGAGTTCCATAGTATATATATTTTTTTTCCATACTATAGAAGTCAGTGGCTACCAATGGTTACCAACATTCTTCAAAATATCTCCTGGTATGCTCAACAGAAGAAGGAATCTCATACATGTTTGAATAACTTGAGGGTAAGTAAATGATGACAGAATTGTCATTTTTGGGTGAACTCTTCCTATGTTTGAACTCCTCTAAGAACAAAGTTTGACTTATGTGTTCACACACACACAAATTTTCACACACTCCCATGGCAATTCCAATCCCTTCTTTAGGGTAAAATAATCCAAACTGATTTCAAACTAATCTGCCATTACCTATGGGCTTCTTCCATAGGAGTTTTGAAGCATATTCATCTTCCTAGGACCTCCAGGCTTTACCCACGGCATCAGGCTTGCATGCTCAAATACCACACTGCTCTACATAGGAAACATGAAATATTCATCTGATTTTCAAGTAAATAGGCTGGTGTCAGGATGTATAGACACAGATGAAGGAATTCAAATAGTCAGCGAGTGTGAGTGTGTGTATGTGAGACAACTTCAACGTTTCAAACCCAAGAGAAGTTATGTATCTTTTAAGATCCATACTGAGTTGGAGGGACTGACTCAAACAGAGATGCAGCAGACTACATAACACACTATTAACATAAGTTTTAAAGGAATAGTTCACCCAAAAATGAAACTTCTGTTATCATTTACAGTACAAACCTGTAATAATACTGAAAATGTCATAATTTACAGTACTATCACAGCACCAATGTTGTTTCAGACATGTACACCGTGTGCATAATTATTAGGCACGTTGATATTCTGA
>NW_015639585.1:421608-451649 GCF_001515625.1 Sinocyclocheilus rhinocerous | reverse complement strand
ACCGTGTGCATAATTATTAGGCACACGGTGTATGAATTTTTTGTTCTTTGAAACATGACATGGAGAAAGTTTTAATAATGTTATATTTCCATGCAGTCAGATTTAACATAACTGGTGTATTCCAGCTTCAAAAGTGACTAAAAGTATCATAAAAGTCATCCCCTACAGCCCTCCTTTGCAGTCCTTGGCACATTGAGGAGAGTTTTGATAAGTCAGTTTTTGTTTTGAATTTTCTTCAATAATCCAGTTGACAAAACTGATCTATATGATTTATTCATGAATCATTGCTGCTTCTCTCATGCACTCTCATATAAGCAAGAGAACTTGGATTGAGGTCAAGACATCCAGAACACTTGCATACTTGTAGTTAGAATAGTTATATGTAACTATTATACTTATAGAATGTAGTGCACAAACTGTTATGTCCTTTTTGAAGCATTACATTACAACTTCTTATTAATTGCATTTTTTTTCAATGGAAAAGAGTAAATCATGAAAATAAAAATATTAATTTTTTAGGTTAACTATTCCTTTAATTTCATGCACCTCCCATCATTCCATGTCCTCTATCAGTAAACGTGGCAATCAATCAATCAATCAATAAGGAACTTTTTTTTCAGTTTTACACTTTCAGTAATGGTGTCTTCAATTGGTTTTGAAGTTTATATCTGGTAGATGATGGAGAATGGGTACATTGTTTTAGTGTAGCACATGAAGCATGTCTTATGTCAGTCTGATGTGAGTTTTGGAGTGTGTAGAACGCTTTACAGGGCTACTGCCACCCCCGTGAACAGCTGCTCAGCTGCAAAATTTAATTTGTCATTGGTAAACATTCCATTCACTCCCATTAATCCAGAGGACGTGCAGAAAACAATCAGTTGTCAGAAGCAGCTCTGAAAGCAGATTCACATTTTCCCACAGTCAACTTTATTATCTGCCATTTGATTTTTTAAAAAGATAATTTTCAACTATATTGATCTACTCAGTCAACTCCATTGAAGCCACAGTTATGGTATGCTTGCTGGAGTGTTACTAAGAGCTTTTCCCTTGTAATATTGCACAATCTTTGTGGTACATCATTTACATTGGATGATGGGGAATTGGACTACACAGGAAGTCATTTCATTTTCAGTAATTCCATCTCCACATGTGCGGCTTGAGAAATGCCAAGAACCCTGCATCTCAATGAACAACAACGCAAATTAGACATTGGTTGTTTTGGTTTACAAGTAAAAGTCTCAAGTCACACACATTAGCTCAGCTATGCCTCTCATATATGTACATTTAGCCTGTTTGTGAAGACTTCAGCTAAAGTCAAGATATAAGTGTTTTAATCAAATTCCCTTAAACCTGGCCATATCATATCAAAACTTTAAGCTCAATAGCACATACCTAACCTTTAATTCATTATCATGCTCCACAAAGAGTGCTGTGTCAAGAAGGGCAAAGTATGTAGGTAAATGTGGGAAACCAAGGCTTTGACCCCATATCCCTATTGCTCACTTTATATCTAAACTCTTCACAAGCCCATGCTACTATTTCTTTAGCTAATTTATCATTCATATTCACTATTACATATTCATATGACCATTTACATCAGTCATGAATCAAACATGAACTGGAAACACAGGCATTGATTTAATGTACATGGTGAAAGTGAGCGAGGGGAGGGCTGCTGCTGAGTATAAAAGATAAGTCATTTTTGCCCCTGGAGTCGACTAAAGCAATTTAAAGCTTCAATTATATTTAACTTATAGAAATCCATCACAGTATTAATGAGCAAGGGCAATGTGCCGTTTTCAGCTGCACAGAAGGAATGCAGTTGATATTTTCAAGGCTATTTCCGTACACATCATTTTTCCAATCACAAATTTATCCGGGTTACATTTTTCGCACTTATTTCCTACCTAATCATCCATCTTTGAATGTCACTGAATTTCCTTGCAATTGTCTGACTCATTATTTCCCTTGTTCAGTCATAAACCCCTGTATTGCACTTTCAGGAATTTATTCATGCATTAACAGAATAGGCTCACACATGTTGCTCATATATGGTCTATTTTAAGTAGTGTTGAGTATATGTAGACAAAAGTTCCCCTGCCATTTGTGGAATGGCCTTAAAGAACACTAACATCCTGTTTGATCCACCGTTCCCAGGAAACTCAGATTCTTCCCCCTGTTTTCCCATACATTCAGCACACTGTGGTTTAGATATTAGTAGTGTGGGTGGTGTGGCTTAGTGGTCAGGGCTGTACTGTAGGTTTGAACCCCACTCAGCAAACCAAAAACACCACTGGTGCAAGACACTTTTGCAGGTTACTTCAGGGGTATTTAAAGGGAATACGTATACAAATAAAAGTTTCTAACCCTAAATGACTGCTATAGAAAGTCTCATGAAAGGTGTCATCTTGATGGCAGTATATGTCTCTAATAAAGAATTCTAATATATGCCTCCATGTCAATAGTATACCTTCGCACATATGCCAGTCACCCATACTGTTTGCTCTGCTGCACCCCATACCATGACAGACATTTGCTTTTGCATCTGTCACTGATGAAAGTCTGGATGGTCCCTTTGGTCTTTTGGGATTGAGAACTCAATGTCCATTTTCCCAGAAACAACTTGAAATGTGAACTTGTCTTTTTGACTATCTGAGATGAGCTCTGGCCCAGAGAACCCCACAGCATCACTGCATAGAACGGATGTATAGCTTTCTCCGAGAGTATCAGAGAATCAAGCAGCGGCAGACTGTGTTAACTGACAGCGGTTTTCTGAAGCACTCCTGAGCCCATGTGGCTATATTTAACACCGCAGCATAACGGTTTCTTATGCAATGCCATCTGAGGACTCAAAGGTCATGCACATTCACCTGAGGTTTCCTGCCTTGCCCTACATGTACTGAAATTTCTCTGGATTCCCTGAATAGTTTCACAATATTATTTATGGTAGTTGGTGAAATATCTAAATTCTTAGCAAATTTTGACACTTCTCTCATGAAATTTGAGCAGAAAGAAAACATTTGTCACAAAGTGATGAGCCATGATCCAACTTTGCTTGCAAAGACTGAAATGCTCCTTTTATACCCAAACATGATACCCTCACCTATTACCAATTCACCTGCTTACTGTGAACTGTTTAAAAACAGTTTTTTCTGTCAGGACCATTATCGTCAAAGATGATTGACAATTAGCATACAGTTTGGATTGGCGGTATGGTTCTCTTCTGGGCAAGAACTCCCTGCGCATCCATGCAGCCTAGCATGGATGAGAGCAGGGAGAGCAGTGATACCCCCCAAAACAACCCCCCCCAAATTGCATCCACTGTTCACATAACACTGAAGAAGGTTATTTTTTTCCTCACATCCAAAAACACACATCTTTAGAGACAGTCTTCTCAAGCAAATAACTGCAGCGCTGCCGATGGCTTCAGTAAGTTAACCATGAACGAAATGCGTAGAGCGGCTTGCTCTCGCTCGGGTCGCTGAGTGCGCGCGCACATAAGAATCCAACTCTTAACAGTGTAAACAACTCAGAATGTATGAAATAGCATTAGACCAAGCGTGTTGCCAGTGACAACAGATAAGTACCGCACATTGCCAATAGGTCACATAAACTAGCACAACACAAGCATGTAACTGAAAACAACTAAATGAGCCTAAGCAAGACAGATAGCCTTAGCAAAACGCATGTTGCCAAACCTGAGAGTATTAAAAGGAACGTATCTTGTGAAGATGTTCGAGAGAGTGAATCAAAGCAGCTGTGACGGAGATGCTTGATCTCTTGATATCCTTCTTGGAGATGAAGTTCCCATCTGAACTTGTTCTTGAGTCAGTTGCATAACTCATGGAGTCCATGTCAATAATGTAGCGATGACTGAAGTAATGCTAACTCAGTTACTTCCAAATCAGGCAGCTTATGATCAATGCGGTGAATTCAGCTGATGCGAGCTTGACTAACGTGACCTGCCAGAACTAACGCTACGCTTGATAATTTAGATATTTTTTATTGACTTTTGTGACTTGACTTTTATTTTGCCTCTGTCCCAACTTTTTTGGAGTATGTTGCAGCCATAAACATCCAAATTTGTTTATATTTACAAAATGCATTTAAGTTGGTCAGTGAAAACTTTGGAAATATTTTCTTTGTACTTCTTTGTACTCAATTACATAAAAGTTAAAGAGAATTAGCAAATCACAGATTCTTGATATTAGTGCATTTTCAAAATGTCCCAACTTTTCTGCAATTGCGGTTGTAATTGAATACTACAACATGCAAATCTAGTCATGTTGTAGGGAACTGCGCATGTTTGAGGGAGTGGAGTGTGTTTTTGAGTTATGTGTGAGTCATTGAATCATCACTCAACACAGAAGCTAGTTATCCTATTATCCTTTATTAAAATATGCATTGTTAACAGGAAAGAAACCATTAACATTGTTGTTTGATATTTACTTTTTTTTTTTTTTTATTCAGCAAAGCATGGTCATTTTTTGTACTAATATTGGCCTTAAAAAAGGATAGTTCACCCCTAAATTAAAGTTGTGTCATCATTTTGTCATCCTTATGTATTTCCAAATAGAGGGGGAAAACAAACACACACATAAATAAGATATTTTGAGACATATCACAGTGTTTTTGTACATACAGTGAAAGTCAGTGGGGTCAATTGTTCCTTTAATTCTAATGGGGGGCCCGGGACACACTCAGCCCCTCTAAATTTTGTAAAATGGACTACTAACTATCCATTAGAGCTCAATTTACCTCTAACCGTAGCAAACCAGGCAAACTACTATCCACATTCTCATAGCTAGAGACTAACCATAGGCTAAATAAATACAATTCAACATACCTTCACACACACACACAAATCTATTACTTTCCCAGTCCTCCCCAATTTACATAACCCCTATACCAGTGAGTTACCTTCTCAAGATCCGTCAGCCTTCGCTACAGACATGTAGTTTCTAATGCTATCTGATGGGCAAAGTCAGCCTAGTATAGCACAAATCAAATTAGCATAATGGTTCTGGAGTGCTGAGATGCTATCTGTCCACGTTGGGTTAATGTTCCACTGTGAAGAGTGGCCGAGGGTTCTGGATCACAGTGCTGATGTCCGGGCAGAGTAATAGCCACCAGATGTGAGGGACCATTTTGGAGAAAGAATGAGTGAACTGGGGGATAAATAAACAATGCTAATGCCTCACTTCCTGTCACCCACAAACGCTTTCTGGGAGAAATGGAGGGAGAATTTGAAGAACAGCATTTTCTTACCTAATCACTATGTCCGCTTACTGCTGCTGCAGCACATTTCGGGAACAGAAGGAAGCACCTATTGCACATTTTTCACTGAAAGTTACTCAAAGCCAATGAAAGATCAAAACGATTTATGACAGAGACAGAAATTATTGATTGTTTGCTATGAATAAACGTCAAACATAGGGAAATAAAATAAGTTTTAAAGTCATTGGATTGAATTAAATTAGATGCTGCTAACTCTCGAAGTGGCACTGCCATTTTATGAATGGCTAGCAGATTTGCTTTACTTTGAAAAGAATATAATCCACACAGAAGAACGAACCAGGGGAATGAACATTGTGCTTTCCATACATTCCCTAAAGTTGTTTATCATTCCTTGGTTATTTACTATTATTTTCTTGTATTTTTTTTACTTTAGAGATTAAACATATACTCTAAATCTTACTCCTGCCTGCACTGGAAAAGCATAAAGCACACTCTGAAGTGTTCACATGTCTATCCCACACACTTGCTGTTGCCGTTCAAATGTTTTATGTCCACATTTGACCTGTAAAGGTCTGGCAGAAGGAGATCCTTTACTTGACTATATTGCTCAGAGGAACATACTGCCTGGGAATAGATGCTATACTTCCTGCAGTATTTTCTTTCTTTCATTCACTCGTTCGATCATATTTTATTTTGTTCTTTTGTTTATTAATTCACTCTTTTTCATTTGTTTATTTAGTAGCTCTTGATTGCTTGCTTGCAGGCACGTGCACACATAGACATCAAAGGGGGCTTGAGGACCTGCCCTTTTTCTTCCTTGAGAGAAAGTACCCTTTTTTCTGGGGAGTGTTTTTTTTTAATTTTTCATATATGAATATATGTATATATGTGTGTGTGTGTGTGTGTGTGTGTGTTTCTGTTTGCGCACAACTTTCCCTGTCAAACAAATAAAAAAATCTAAATATCAGGTCGGGTCGGGAAATGTTGAGACTGTCGATGCCTTTCTCCCCTCCGCGTTTCCGCGCAGCACAGCAGTGTAGCACACATTGATTGGCACATGCGCATCACAGACAGACAGAGAGCCGCAGAAGTGAAGCCCTCCCTCCCTCCTCAGTTGTGTTTGTCTTGGTGTGGAGGTGAGTGGGTGTGAACAAAAGACTAAGCTACCTGTGCCTTGAATTTACAGCTAATTATACAAAAGACAAAAGGCAATTATAGTTAATTTGTCTTGCTAACATCCCTGACTCATGAGAGAGCTTCCTTGTAAGTTAGCTTAGCTAAAGTTTAGCTAAGGCAATAGGAAGTCTAGTAGGTTAGACCAGTGCGTGTTCTTTCACTGCATGATTCAGTTTATTAAAATGCATTTAAAATGATCACAAAATTCAAGATATGGGGGCAGAAATGTATATATTTATATCATTTCATATAGTTAATCAGTATCGCAAAGACTGTTTTTTTCCACCAAAAAGCAGCATGATTACAAATGTGTTATTGATTTTATATAGCAGTTAAATAAACAAGAATTGAATATTAAGATACTTACGTTTTAGACACAATATTGACTGTTTTTTGATCTATTTCGCCAACAAATATAATTCCAATTTGCGTCTCTGAGCAACATGAAGTTGTTTTGTTCCTGAATGAATCAATCATATAAAGGGGTCATATGATGCGATTTCAAGTTTTCCTTTCTCTTTGGAGTTTCGTGAACCTAGGAGAGGAGGTAATTCTGACTTTGCTATGACAATCTGGCGCTTCTGAATCAGCTACTGTTTTGTTATTAGTTTAAGTATTTGCTATTGACTGTTCAAATGCGGAGTTTTGTGCATCATGTGTGTGTGTGTGCGCGCACGCGCGTGTGTGTGTGTGTGAGAGAGAGAGAGCGACCACCACACAGAATATGAAGAATATCAAAAACATTAGGTGTCAGCTGTCCACAGTAGTCCTTAAGATATCAGCACAAAAACACACTCAGCAAAATATAATCTAATTATCGTTATCGATAAAATCCCAGAAAATATCAAGATATTTTTTGTCAATATCGCACAACACTGATATATTTAACGTTTTGTTTTATTGTGGCTGCAATATAACAAAGAGTGAAAAATTTAAGGGGGTCTGAATACTTTCCGTACCCACTGTATATTTAATTTGCTTCTTAGTCTAGTCGTTTTCTCTAGCCTAGTCATTTTCATTTTGCCAAGTGAATTGAGAGAATTTATGTCTTTTATAATTTCTTTTTAATTTAATTTCTTTTTTTTTTCTTGTTCTTTCTTTCTGTGAATAGAGAGTCTATATATAATTGTATTACTTTATTTTGTTTGTTTGTGCACTAGCTTGTTACTTTTTTATTCATTGTTACGATGTGAATGTAAAAAGATGGGGAAAGGGGAAAAAACCCTTTTGTCTGATTTTAGTTTGCCTTTTTTTTTTCTTTTGCTCTTTTTTTACTTTGTATTTTGTTTGTTTGCTTGCTCTTTTTTCAATTTGTCTTTCATTGTTTCTTACTTTTTTGTTCATTTGTTTGCTTCGACCATTTGTTCATTTTTGGTTTGTTTATTTGCTTCTACCGTTTGTTCGCTTGTTCTTTGTTTCATTCTCTTTCAGTAAATATAGATGATTTTTGTCTTTATCATTTTATCATCTCTGTAAATAAAGTTAGGAAATTAAATTAGTAATATTCAATAATGTTAAAAGTATGTGTCAAACCTTTATGTGTTATAACTTTTTCATGGAATTTGTATTTCACAACAATAGTTTAACCACAACCCTAATTCTTCATATTGTTTAAAGTGTATTATGAAAATCCTTGTTTGCTATTCTTTTATTTTTGGGTCCATAGGAGGGTCAAGGGAGTTGGCGATTCAGTGGGGACACAGAAGGTCGCACAGGTTTTGGTGGTGATAGATTGGATTAATCTAGCCTCTGGAACAGAATGATGGAGAGCATGCACACACACACACACACATACACTGTAGCCCACACAGTGAAATGCAGGCACAAAGATACACACACACGTGATAAACAGCCCAGGAGACAGTGACTTGATGAAATTGGGGAAGTGTCATTTTTAAGAGAGAGGCCATTAATAATAAACATGGGAAATTCTTGGCTGATGCATTCAAACCTCCCTCTCCTGCTTTCACCTCTCTCTCAGTACTCTAGATCTATTTCCATATTTCTATTCATATGTGGGCCATTATAACAGTTTTTGTGTCTTTGTTTAGTTTTAGGCTGTTGTCACACTTGATTTGATTGCGTCGTCTAAACCATAGTTACATTCCATCACCCAAATGAATAAAAAATAACTGATGCCATCTTCACTATTTTATACTTTTTTTAATCGTTTCTATGTTTATCACCAAAACTTTGCGCACTATGGGGCCAGTCACACAGTATGCATTTTTGCTTTCCACTATGCCGCATTTCAGTAGTTTTTCTATGTAAACATGCACTACACTAATGTGTTTGACCATTAAGCATAACACATCATTTTCAAAACTGATCATTTAAATTAAAATAGTTCAACTTAAAAAAAAAAAAAAACATCTCCATTTCACTGTCCTGTGTCTTGTGCTTTTAAATACAAAAACGCATTCTTTGTGAATGGCCCCTTAAACTGTTATGACATTACAAATGCTTATTGGCTGATGACCTCACTGATAAAACACCTATAATATAATGAACGTTCAGTTTTTTTTTTTTCTTTTGTTCTTTTTTCTTTTTTTACAACTGGTAACAATTTACACTGAAAAAATACATTGAAAAAAAAATGCTTTTAAATAACCATAGTTTAGTATGTTAATATGCTTCTCAAATATTTTGTAGTGGCACTTAAGTTAAAAGAAGAAACAAAAAATGTCAGTTGCTTTTTCCCCCATTCCACTCTCCGGTGTCTTGTGTTTTTAAATGCAAAAACATGTTCTGTGCAAATGACCCCTTAGACCAGTGGTTCTCAAGCCGCGGCCCGTCACGAATTCAAATGCGGCCCACCATGCTGAACACAATTTAAAAAATAACTTTCAGTTTTACAATTCATTTTAGTTTTTACGTTAATTTAAAAATGTACTATACAAATATAAGCTATAATGTTTTTGTTGTGTAAAATAATTTTGTTTTCATATATTATTTTCAGACATGAGCAGACCTGTACTCACGTAGTTAACGTTACGCATTTAAGGAACACCTACAAGCGCGCACTTTGATGGATGTCTAAAATATAAAAATAAGGAGAAGCCTAAAACAAGCCCGATGCCCGGCCCACATCTTAACTATGACGTGAAAATTGTCCCGAAGCCCGGCCATAGGGCGTAAAAAAGTCGGGGACCGTTGGACCCGGGCTGAAATGCAGGGCTCTAGGTCAGGCAAAATTGTGCTGTTACTCCTTTCGAGCCGAATTTCACAAAATTGGTCAGCTCCCGACAGCATCAGGTGTTTTATTAATGGTGAGTATAATTATTTAGTTATTTATTTATTTCAGTGTATGTAATCGATTAGATATCATAATATTTAGGCTATAATAGGCTATTATAAATCTGGTTGGTTTGTATTGGTGACATAATATGTAAATGATATGCGTGCGGCCCGTGACACTTGCACTTGGACCATAGTGCGGCCCAGTGGAAAAAAAAGGTTGAGAACCACTGCCTTAGACTGTCACATATGTCTTGCAAAGATATAAAGATTGTGAGTTGCTTGCTGAAGGTATTTTATTTGAAGAAGCAGGTATGACAAATGCATTTTGCTATAGTAAGTGTGACCAAGAACATGGAGAGTTGCTAATTGGGATTTAGTATGAATAGCATTCACACAAGCTGCAAATCTGAAAACTGCTTCCACACCAACCAAACAACCCAAACTCCAATGATGAACATACTGAGGTCTCCAACAAAAGCTTTTAAAATTTAATTTGTTCCTCCTCACAATCGTATATTGCATCACACTTACAGAGTTAAATGGAGGTTTGAAGAACTTTTGACATGATTTAAAGAAGTCTCGTCTGTTGCATAATGCAACAAAACATCAATTTGAGTGAAAACCATTGTGAAAAGGCTACCCTTCTTTATATGTAAGTGTTTTGAAGCCACACTGGCACACCTCAGTTTGCCCAGACAGACAGTCAGGCAGCGAGGAAGAGGATTTCTGCAATCTGTGTGAGACATCAAAGGAAGCGTTTGCTGAATTTACAGGAGACGTTGAGCGAGAGGGAGAGAAAGACAGAAAAAAACTGCCTATGGGGTTAAGGAGGCATCTCTACTGGTTTCTGTCTCTTTCATTTTTCTCTATTTCAATCTTTGTCAGTGTTTGCGTATCTCCTTTTGATGGCGGTGTATTTCCAGTGCAGGTTGTCTTTCGGTTTTCCCCCAAATGAGGCAGATGACTATGACAGCTCAACCTTTCCTCTATCACCGCTAACACCTCTAACATCTTTTACTAGAGGTGTCTTTTTTCCTTTGACTTTTCAATGTACCTGTCGTCCCGTTTTCTCTCATTCGCTCTTTTTCTTAGCTGGACTGTCAGTCGTTCTCTCACTATCACACATTCACAGACAGCTATTTTCTCTCCTCCATGCTAAAACATTTGCCTCTCTCTCACTTTTCTATCTCTGTCTCTCTCTGTCTGTTGTTTTGTTTTTTCTCTCTCTTCAAGTCCAAACAAATATGTTTGTCTCTGTTTTACCTGTCTAGTCGTGCTGAAGCTTGTCTGCCTCCTGTTAAACTCAGAGAGGCAGAGGCCCCGTCTGCACCGGGTATTACTGTAACATCCATCTCAGTGATTTGATCACAAGTGGACAACGCTAAATACAGGTTTTATCGAGGCAGATGACTCAAACCATGTTCAGTGGTAGTCACAAAACCTGACCATATTGCATTTGTAGTGTAAATGCTAATAGGTTCTGATGCATCCCTGGACACACACACACACACACATATATGTATATATATTAAATAAATTCAATGCACACAGACTGAAGTAGTTTAAGTCTTTGGTTCTTTTAATTGTGATGATTTTGGCTCACATTTAACAAAAACCCACCAATTCATTATCTCAACAAATTAGAATATGGTGACATGCCAATCAGCTAATCAACTTATATATATATATATATATATATATATATATATTGAATATATACTGATTATATATATATATATATATACTGTGTATATATATAACTTTGCCAATGTCCATCAATGAAGAAAAATGTGTGTGAAGAAAATGTGTTTTAGGTCAAGGAAATGGTACAATTTACATTGTGCACTTTTAAAAAACCTTACAGTATATAGTGTTTCCAAAATGTTGTGTTGCGGTGCTCATGTGTGAAATTGGGGTTCGATTCCAGCCTTCCATTCCAGCATTTGCCATCAGTGGTTAATGTGGCCTTGCTAAACAGAGAAATGCGTGACCTCTTCAAATAGCTTTTTCACAAAAATCTCCTTTGTGTATATTTACAACTGCATTCTTTCTTGACTTTTTGAACATAGACTGTAATTTGTCCAACTTATTACTGAAGGGAATTATGAAAATACTCCGAAAATGTGTTTATCTTGAACAATGCAGCTTGTCCTTAATGGAACGTGTTTATGTTTTCAGTTTGACAGCAGACATGTATTTGATTTGGCTGAATAACTCATTTATGAATGTTTTGTTTTGTTAGGTTGCTTACTCTGGCAGATGACAGATCATTCTCTTTCTCTCGGGTGGAGATTTTTTTTTTTTTCAGCTAATGTCCAACGATTATGACTTGTGATTTGGAGAAATATCACTTATCTGCAGAATGTGCTGTCAGATTTTGAATGCAAAACAAAAGTTTGCAGAAATAGTTCTGTTTGACCTACCTTTAGTCTTCTTTTACTTTGCCCTTTTCTCTGCTCTTCAATTTCGTTAATGATGATGACGTGTTTCCCTGACTTTTTTTTTTTGCTTGCTTTCTTGTAGTCATCTGCTCCATGCAGTGTCTTCACTGGGCGTTCCTCCTTCCAGCAGAATGCATGATGTCAACCTGATATCTCATAAAACTCCCCTCACGTTTCTGGCAAAAGTGGACAACCGCAAATTCAATTAGTTCTACATTACAGAGATGCATTCTCCTTACTAAAGAAATTCAGATATTGCACCAAAATATCAAAACACACTGAAGATTGATATCACACTCTAACAACTTGTATTACTGCTGACATCTATGTCCATAAAATGAATGGCTCCATCATGACCCCATTAAGGCCGAAGCCTTTTTTTTTTCTTTCCCAGAACAAAAAGATATTCTCAAAAAAATATACATTAAACTTTAAAACAATAAAGTGAAGTAAACTGCTTGACCCAGCATACTGGGGAATGCTTATTTGGGCTCTGTAATGCACTGCAGGGACCCATACAGGAACCATGCTTTCAAGTTCTCATTGTGATGCATGCTTGCATTCAATAATATCTTTAGGGAATGGAAAGGAAAGCCGAGGTGACACATTTCCCCCCTCCCGAGGCTGGACCTGGATCAACATCTGGGATTGCACAAAGGTTTCTCCTCAGTAACCCCACTCACACTTGTCTGCGTCAACGTTTGTCCTAAAGTGATTCATTTACATCACTATACGGACAACCTGATGATGACAGCAAGTACATATAACCCAAACAGGTCAACGGTAGAACGCATCAGCATAACAGACACACTTCCATTTCTCAGTTTGTGTAAATTGACACACAGAGGTCATGGGACTTCCTGAACAGGATCCATCCCATCACCCACTCAGTTCGCCATGGAAGCGAGAGGGTAAAAAAAATCCTTTCATACCCCAAAAACTGAGTGAAAATGCACACATGTTTTTTGTTACTCTGATCACAGTCATAGCAGCTAAATTTAGTAAAGCTCGAATTTCCCAGCATTCTTTGGGATGGGGGGAGAAGGGTGAATTAAAAATAACCACTAAAAGACCATTTGTTGTTAGAGGGCGAAACACTTCCAGAAGTTCAAAATGCTAAATTTGGCAAAAGTTGCTTTTTAATGACTACTTTTGTAAGGGTTTTGCATTTTATCTGTAAATGTCAGGCAAGGACAGGGAGCAAAAGCATTTAACACTGCACTATTGCTACTGCCGAAATAGTTTTGTCTCCGAACCCCTGACAGTTCATTTGCACCCCCGAAAAGAGCAACTTATTTTAGCACGGCAGAGCAGTGAAACATATTGCGCTCTCCATTTTCGAATCTATTTTTGGCCGCTGCCCCAAATCGCACACGCAAATCCAAACCATCATTCATATACCCGAACAGGCCATAAGAAATGTAAATTATCCCTTGAAAAGTTGGAATGACCCATCAGTGAACCTAATAATAAACCTCCATCTTAGCATTCCGGACCTCACTGTTCGACTGTCCCGTCCAAACAAAAGCGGATGGGAGGGGCGACCAATATTTCATTCCTGCACTTGGTGCTTTCTGCTCCAGCAGATTTAGATTGAGTCCATTGGGAAGGGATTGCTGAGCCATAAGGGTCCCGGAGTGATGGAGTGGAAGTTTAGTGTGAGGGTATTCCATTCAGACAAAGGCCTACAGGCGCCCCATTTGTCCATTGGTCCCTTTTAATGAGACCTCCCTGACAACCCCAACAAAAGCCCAGGCCTCTTCTCACTGCCAGGCATGGTCATTATTTTGATATGCATTCAGAGAAAGGACCTGAAAAGTTTTGACGCTGAGAGGGACTTGAGGGAGTTTAAGTGGGTTTTGGTCTGCGAACTTGAAACACTTAACAATGAGTTTTTTTCATCTTCTGAGATAAAGTGTTGTGTCAGCTGTCAGCCAGTATTAGTTTACAATCAAAATGCATGTGAGAGAGAGTTTATTAGTGTTTTTTGTTAATATAACATTGCTATTATTAAAAGAGTTGTGGTACATTCAGAATGAATGCTTTTTAACATTTATTTTAACAGTTTATTGATTGTGTAAAACAAAATGTAATATACTGTATAGGTTATCGTGCAAAAGTTTGTAATGTTTTTGAAATCTCAAAAACAGTCTCTTAAGCTCACCATATTTATGTGATCAAAAGTACACTAATATTTATTATTACTAGTATTATTATTAATATATAATAAACTCTTTATATTTAAAATGTAATTGATTTCTTTGATGGCAAGGCTCATTTTTAGCGGCCATTACCTTCAGTGTCAAATTATCCTTTAGAACTCATTCTAATATGATAATTTTGGTGCTGAAGAAACTTTTATTATTATATAAAACAGTTGTGCTGCTTAATATTTTGGGGGAAACCATGAACCGTAGGATACTTTGATAAATATAAAGTAAAAAAAAAAACAGTGTTTATTTGAAATAATAATGGGACTTCCTGAACAGGATCCATCCCATCACCCACTCAGTTCGCCATGGAAGCGAGAGGGTAAAAAAAATCCTTTCATACCCCAAAAACTGAGTGAAAATGCACACATGTTTTTTGTTACTCTGATCACAGTCATAGCAGCTAAATTTAGTAAAGCTCGAATTTCCCAGCATTCTTTGGGATGGGGGGAGAAGGGTGAATTAAAAATAACCACTAAAAGACCATTTGTTGTTAGAGGGCGAAACACTTCCAGAAGTTCAAAATGCTAAATTTGGCAAAAGTTGCTTTTTAATGACTACTTTTGTAAGGGTTTTGCATTTTATCTGTAAATGTCAGGCAAGGACAGGGAGCAAAAGCATTTAACACTGCACTATTGCTACTGCCGAAATAGTTTTGTCTCCGAACCCCTGACAGTTCATTTGCACCCCCGAAAAGAGCAACTTATTTTTGCATGGCAGAGCGATGAAACATTGCGCTCTCCATTTTCGAATCTATTTTTGGCCACTGCCCCAAATCGCACACGTAAATCCAAACCATCGCTCATAGACCCAAACAGGCCACTAAAGATGCAAATCACCCTTTGAAAAGTTGCTATGACCCATCAGTGAACCTAATAAAGAACCTCCAGCTTAGCATTCCAGACCTCACCATCCGACTGTCCCATCCAAACAAAAGCGGATGGGAGGGGCGAGCAATATTTCATTCCTGCACTGGTGCTTTCTGCTACAGCAGATTTAGATCGAGTCTATTGGGAAGGGATTGCTGAGCCATAAGGGTCCCGGAGTGATGGAGTGGAAGTTTAGTGTGAGGGTATTCCATTCAGACAAAGGCCTACAGGCGCCCCATTTGTCCATTGGTCCCTTTTAATGAGACCTCCCTGACAACCCCAACAAAAGCCCAGGCCTCTTCTCACTGCCAGGCATGGTCATTATTTTGATATGCATTCAGAGAAAGGACCTGAAAAGTTTTGACGCTGAGAGGGACTTGAGGGAGTTTAAGTGGGTTTTGGTCTGCGAACTTGAAACACTTAACAATGAGTTTTTTTCATCTTCTGAGATAAAGTGTTGTGTCAGCTGTCAGCCAGTATTAGTTTACAATCAAAATGCATGTGAGAGAGAGTTTATTAGTGTTTTTTGTTAATATAACATTGCTATTATTAAAAGAGTTGTGGTACATTCAGAATGAATGCTTTTTAACATTTATTTTAACAGTTTATTGATTGTGTAAAACAAAATGTAATATACTGTATAGGTTATCGTGCAAAAGTTTGTAATGTTTTTGAAATCTCAAAAACAGTCTCTTAAGCTCACCATATTTATGTGATCAAAAGTACACTAATATTTATTATTACTAGTATTATTATTAATATATAATAAACTCTTTATATTTAAAATGTAATTGATTTCTTTGATGGCAAGGCTCATTTTTAGCGGCCATTACCTTCAGTGTCAAATTATCCTTTAGAACTCATTCTAATATGATAATTTTGGTGCTGAAGAAACTTTTATTATTATATAAAACAGTTGTGCTGCTTAATATTTTGGGGGAAACCATGAACCGTAGGATTCTTTGATAAATATAAAGTAAAAAAAAAAACAGTGTTTATTTGAAATAATAGAAACTTTTAGTAACATTATAAATGCCTTTAATGTCACCACACATCTGACCAAATTAATGCATTCTTGATTAACAATATATATATATATATATATATATATATATAGATATATTTGTAGTATGTAGTATAGTATTTTTTTTTATATATAAATAAATCACCCCAAAATGTTGAACATTATAGTGTATTATTCATTTTGCTCAACACTGGTAACTAGTCACTCACCATTTGTGCTAGTGTTTAAATGTAAAATTTTTGTCTGACAAATAAATTCATACACCTGTGCCAATCTAGACTAGAATATAATAGAGGCTTGTATGTGGGCTCTTTTCACTTGAACAAGTAACACGTAGCAACAATTAGTGACATGTTTCACAATCTATTCAGAAAATATATCACCCATAAGACCCTAGCAACCACCCAGAACACCCTTCTTCTAGTAATATCAATGTAAAAAGTTGGCAAGAAAAGTATACACTTTTCACACATTTAAACGCCACCTAAGAATGTCGGAACTGTGGTCTAGTGGTTATAAGCATGTGAAATGAATGTTGAGTTATGATGCTCGTGAGAAATTTGGATTCCAAATCCTTCAGTAAATACATTATGTGGGAAAAGCTGAAAAGGGCTCCAAGAATAGGAATTCTGTGCATAGAAAAGTTCTGTATTGTAGTGTAAACTAAATCTTCAGATTCACCATTTGACTCTAAAACGGGTTATAAATTCATTCGGGATGCAAAAGGAAGCTTTACAAGGGGAATGCTGAGAAGAATGTATATGATTTGACAATAGGGTGTGTGCATGTGTTTTCAGAGAGTCCATCTGTAGAGTGAATGTTTGCAGGGGTAATGATGTGTGTATGAATGGGGAGCTTCTTTTCCCAAACCCCTCACCAAATGTTCCTCTCCCTCTAGTGCTGTAGTACATTCATACCCAACATCATCATTCGAAAGAGAGTGGGAGGGATACGACTGAAAGGGTGTTGGCAATGGTGTGTCAGTCAAGTACCATGAAAACAGATGTGTTTTAGAGCTGGACAGAGGAGAAAAAGGGGGGATTCGGCCACTGAATACGATCATTGTTTGGTCTCGCTTTCTCATAGAAAGCTGCTTAGCAATCATTGCAATTCCAGACCAGGATGCTTATTGCATGCAAACACACAGTATATTCCTATCAACATTAGCATGGCTTGCTAGTGGCGACCAACAAGCAACCACCCAGAACATCCTAACAACATCTTAGATAGATAGATAGATAGATAGATAGAAATGTATATATATCTATACATTTATCAATAAATGTAGGAGCTTTGACCTTATCAACCATCATGGTGAGTTTTGCACAGGCAAGCACCACTCACATTCTCTTCAGTTAATCTAGTTGCTGTAAAATCAGAGATTGTTTTAATGACTGCTTAGAAGAAACGCGGCATCTCATATCTTATGCAACCTCTTGAAACAAGTCATCACATGCACATGCATACAAAACCTCATCCATCAGAGCGGTGGAGATGTTTGGTTTCTCAGTTGGTGCCAAAAGCATGTGAACCCGGCTGCTCAATCTCAGTTTAGATACGCGCACACGAATACATGCACACACCCTCCTGTCAGGACGGTGGATAATTAGCTGGTCCTTTCTGGCAGGGGGTGGAGAGCACTGAGGAGAAAGACCTGCTAAACTCTTTTGTCTCTTTTTTTTGTGATGTCACATGGGGCCCCTCCCCCGCCGCTCCTTTATGATACAGCCACAGGTTCTTTTTCACCCTGCTTGTCCTCATGCATTCATGGGCATCATTCAGCAGGCCCCCCGCTTTTGTGTTGGGGTGAAACACCCATCAACTACCCTGATCTGCTCGCACTCACCATATGGCTCCACCGAAAGACCCCCACTAAGAGTAAGGAAGAGAGAGAGAAGAATAGAGGATAATGAAAAAGATCTAAAGCTTCAGCAGCACATGAAACTGATTTTATTTTTGGCTCCTAAAACTCACAAAATGGGAGAAATACCGAGTGTAGGTCTCAAAGAAAAAGAGTGAAAGGCGGTGAGAGAAATGCAAAGGAAGGAAGAACTGAAGCTTGAATTTTCAGCTTCATCATCATCACACACTGATAAAACTCCCGCATTTGCTGCTTGGATATTTCAAACAAATCTTTTGAGTTTTAAATGCTCATTTAAAATGCATAATGTGATTAAAATGCAAAACAGTAGGAGTCTTTTTGTCTTTTGCGGTTTCATCTCGGAATGTGTGCCCATATTTTCAGCACACAAGTAGTTTGAATCAGACTGATTCAGTCATTTAGAGATGTTACTAAGTTCACAACAAACTCCCTCACTGAATCACAAATAATTTTGCCATTTTGTTTGATTTTAAATTCATCATTACTGTTATTGTTTAGCATATTAGATCCAACTGTACGTTTAAATCATAGAAGAGCCATCTTTTTAACTAATTAAAAAAATTACAATTATTACATTAAATGTAAAAATAAAAACAAATATGGATCCATATAATATAATGTAATATGTGACCCTGGACCACAAAACCAGTCTTAAGTAGCGCGGGTATATTTGTAGCAATAGCCAAAAATACATTGTATGGGTCAAAATTATCGATTTTTCTTTTATGTCAAACTTCATTAAGATACTAAGTAAAGATCATAATCCATGAATATATTTTGTAAATTTCCTACTCTAAATATATTAAAACTTAATTTTTGATTAGTAATGTGCATTGCTATGGACTTGATTTGGACAGCTTTAAAGGCGATTTTCTCAATAATTTGATCTCGAAATATTGTCCTATCCTAACAAACCATACATCAATGAAAAACTTATTTATCCAGTTTTCAGATGATGTATAAATCTCAATTTTGTTAAACTGACCTTTATGACTGGTTTTGTGGTCCAGGGTCAAATATATGTATTTTATATGTTATTGTTTGTTTGAATCATCTCAGAACTGTCAAATTCAACCAATATTGTTGATATTGAAATTTCATTTAAAGTGGGCAAAATATAGCAAGTCATTATGCTTTAATTTGGATGATATTGCAGGTATTTGCAGTTTTCCCCAAGCTTATTCTACATAAGTAACAACATATTTTTGATACTTTACAAGCTAAATATGCAGATCTGTGCTTCCCATGATAATGTACATGTCATTATTGATTTTAATAAATGGACCTACTGTGCCATTGGTCTTTATATAATACAACAGCATCATGTTTATGTTACACGTCTCATATTAGTCCGTATGTATGCTCTAAGGCAAATTATTAAGAAACACATAAACCTTAATTACCCTAGGTTGTATTCTCAAGATGACATGATAGTGATGTTGCTGTTTCACACAAACATACATGTGCACTTTCTTGCATGGCTGGGCATCTGACTGCATCTGACAGATAGTAAGAGTGTGTGCTCACCCTAAGGGTGTGAAACCTGTGCACCGAGCTCCAACAGGTCATTCACACACCGTAGGGCAAAAAGACACACAGCTCTACATGACTACCCATCCTGACCCATTTCCATCAGCTCTCATCAGATCAAACAGCACCATGCTACAACTCTCCATATATTCCTTCCTCTCTCTATGTCTGTACGATCCTTTATTTCTGGCTCAGCTCAGAATTGAGAGGTGAGAAAAGATTTAATCGCTCAAAGAGTGTTGTGCTTTTCCCCCCCTTCTTTCTCTTGTTATTTTGTGTTGCTCTCCAAAGTGTAAAGTCTGAACACGGTGCGGCAAAACAAAAGCGTGGTTAATGAGGGTGCTAAATGCAACACACATGTAGCTATTGCAGCAGTCTCCTGACAGCGCCACAGATGAAAGCAAGAGGAAGTAGCTGTGAGACAGCGCAGAGAGAGAGAGAAAGAGATGGAAAACAACATTACACCGAGATCAAACCCTGCTGATGAGATCTGTGTGATGTTCAGAAAAAACATGATACAATCCATTTAGGTAGAACAACATTTTTAGGTAAAAGAATGCTTCCGTTCACCAGTAGAATTAGTACATGGCTGGCTATTAATGTCTTTGTGTTTTTTTTCCCCCTTTAAATAGTCCTTGTAATGGATGAAATCATCAAGGATTTCTCCTTGAGCTGTAAGCGTATGAATCATTTATACCGTCTAACCATAACAAACGTTTACCTGATCTGCAGGCATATTTGAAAAAGAGTTTTTTGGATGTCAAAGAGATGATGTAATGCAATATAGCTCTGAGGTTAATGGACCATGATAAGGCCTGATCTCTAGAAATAAAGAAACTCAATAGACAACTACTGTCAAATGTGTGATCATCTCATTTGACCTCGCTATCAGATTTAAGACGTTTTTACTAGTTCAATATCATTTTCAATTTCTTTAAGTCAAAGTTGAAAATGAACATGAATGGATGGATACTATGGATGCATGGATGGGTGGATGAATGCTGTAGATGGGTGAATACTGTAGATCATTAGAAGGATGAACATATACTGTAGATGGATGGGTGAACTGGTGGATTGATAAATACTATGGATGGATGGGTGGATGAATAGATATTGTAGATAGATGATACTATGGATGGATATAGATGGGTGGACCAATACAGTAGATAGATGGGTGTATGAGTAGACGGATGGATGGATGGATACTATGGATGCATGGATGGGTGGATGAATATATACTGTAGCTGGATGGATACTGTAGATCATTAAAAGGATGAATAGATACTGTAGATGGATGGATACTGTAGATCATTAGAAGGACGAACATATACTGTAGATGGACGGGTGGACTGGTGGTTTGATAAATACTGTGGATGGGTGGATGAAAAGATATTGTAGATGGATGATACTATGGATGGATATATAGATAATGTAGATGGATGGATCAATACAGTAGATAGATGGGTGTATGAGTAGATGCATGGATGGATGGATGATAGATACTATGGATGCATGGATGTGTGGATGAATATATTTAGCTGGATGGATACTGTAGATCATTAGAAGGATTAATAGATACTGTAGATGGATGGATACTGTAGATCATTAGAAGGATGAAAATATATTGTAGATGGATGATACTATGGATGGATATATAGATATTGTAGATGAATTGATCAATACAGTAGATAGATGGGTGTATGAGTAGATAGATGAATGAATGAATGAATGAATGAATGAATGAATGAATGAATGAATGAATGAATGAATGAATGAATGAATGAATGAATGAATGAATGAATGAATGAATGAATGAATGAATGAATGAATGAATGAATGAATGAATGAATGAATGAATGAATGAATGAATGAATGAATGAATGAATGAATGAATGAATGAATGAATGAATGAATGAATGAATGAATGAATAGATGGATGAATCAATACAATAGATAGATGGGTGGATGAGTAGATACTGTGGATGGATGGATGGATGGATGGATACTGTAGATAGGTGGGTGGATGATACTGTAGATGGATGATACTATGGATGGATGGATTGATGGATGAATAGATACTGTTGACAGATGGGTGTATGGATATTATGGATTGATGGATGAATAGATTATGTAGACAGATAGATAGGCATATGTCCAGTAAGATGTCCATTGTCAGTCAATTTTGGCAGAATACTGAGTGCATGATCAGCAGTTAATGATGGGAGCTTCATATTTTGCTCTCACAACACAAGAAAATTATGTAATTATGGGGGAAAATAATTAACAGCAACCTGAGATCACCCTGTCACAGCATTAACACTTCTGCACAGAAAACAGCTTATTTCTGTTCTTAAGGACTAATTTGCAACTTTGATTTTCCACAAGTTGGGTGAAAACACACCGGGTCACAGTGCCCTTCTAGATGTGAAAATTAACTGTCTGTTTCGCGGCATCTTTTTTTCTCTCTTTCTACCCCCTCACTCACTTTTCATAGTTAATGGAGTATTCATCGCAGCAGGTTTAATTTCACTCTTTCTTTTCTATTTCGCTTTAATTAACGACGGGTTCCTCTAATCACTCTCTCTCTCAGCACTCCAACAAGCTAGACCGAAAGATCTTTACCCCCCACAGAGGAGGAGAAAAAAAATGAGAGGGAAAAAGCTGCTATTATCTGTCCCTCTCCTGTCTCCACTCAGGCCTGTGAAAGGATTTTGTATGTGTGATGTGATCAAAAGCCTGGAGGTCATCAAACACACTGACACAGAGGAGATGTTATCCTTCCAGCAGACACATCATGTCTAATTACGTTTAATATCTAATCATATGTTTATTTGTTTACTTGTTATTAGAGTTTTGTTTTGTTTTAATATTTCATTTGTCTGGGATGAACTCATCTATCCATCCATCCATCCATCCATCCTATCCTATCTGTCTGTCTGCTGATATACAGTTCATTATCTACTGTCCATTTTTATGTAAAGAACTAAATTATTAAATGATTGGGCAGAGTTTAATAGTAACATTAGTCTGAGTGTATGTTTACAATATAACTTTATATCTTGCAATTGCATGCGGCATTATGACAAACTCTATTTTTGAGTGAGCTGAAGTCAGCATGTCCATGCCAGTGCTAACAGTAGCTCACGTCTGCCCCAATTCATCAGCGGCTGTTAGAAAACCGTGATGCTAATACTATCAGACTGCTAACATCTGTTAGCATGTGTGTTTCAGTGAAATTACGATAGAGGCTACAAGCTCTATCGTAGCCCAACATCTCCATACGCTATCTCAGTGCAATATCTCCAGGTAGAGAGAGTTCAGCCATGCCTGTGATGGAAGCGCTATCAGCTGCTAGCATCTGGCCATGCTAGCTGCCATTCATCAGTCAGTAAGGCGGGGTGGGCAAATAGGGCAGGAGAAAGTGGGGGGAGGGGTGGAGATAACAAAATGGAGTCTTATCACCTGTATCTTATCAGCTCCAGCCCTGTGTGTTCCAAAATGATTGGAAACGTACAGTTGAGAAAGTGTGATAGTGGGACTTTGCGAACGAGAGCAGGGAGAGGGAATGTGAGCATTATTAAGGCCTTTAGAAACAGAATATTTACCTTTTAAAGGTATGGTGAAATAATAGACTAAACAAATGCATCAGGCGCAAAGCTACATACAATAGGCTACATCAGTGATTTTCAACCCAAAAATGGGTCTCAGGTCTGTTGTGATAAACATTATAAACATATTTTTGGGTGTATGCAGTAAAACTTTAAATTCTCTCATCATTTACTCACTGTAATGACATTCCAAACCCATAAGACTTTGATTCATGACAAATTAAGATATTTTTAATAAAAACTAAGAGGTATCCCTCCATTAAAAGTCCTGGTAACCAAAACTTTAAAGAACCAAAAAGGTCATAAAGGTGCTGTAAAAGGAATCCTTATGAAACAAGCTGTTTAATCCAAGTTTTGTGAACAGATATGATCGCTTTTTTGTGATGAACAGAGTTTATTTAGGCTTTTATTCACATATAAACACCTAATATAGTGTGCATCACACATGGTAAACAAGCTCTGCATGTCGCACGCTAGAACAAACCTCATTGGTTTTTGTGCATCATGCAAGCTTGAGCTTTCATATGCGGTGAACTCTATGCATGTGTTGATCATTGTTTAGATGTAAATAAAAGCCTAAATTAAATCTGTATCTTTGCCAACTTAGCAGATATCACAAATATGTCATAGATGTTTATGAAATATTCGGTTACACTTTAGAATAGGGAACACATATTCACTATTAATTAATAGTTTTCCCTCAATAAACTGCTAATTTTCTGCTTATTAATAGTTAGTAAGGTAGTTGTTAAGTTCAGGTATGGGGTACCTGTATGTAAAAAAAAAAATACTGTAAAATTTACAGTAACTTACTGGCAATTTTGGTTGCCAGTAAGACTGTACATTTACAAAAGTACTGTAAATCAATAATTACAATTGTACTGTAAAAATACAGCAAACTGTTTTTCACAGCTATCACTGTAAAATTAAACATTTATAAATATGAGTGAAATTACAAGAGCAACTGTGAACTTGTAATGCTATACATACATTTTACAGTAAATTAGAACAATTGTTGTGAAATTAAATTCACTAAATTAACTACAATTGAGATTTTTCGCTGCTGTGATAGTGTGTAAACATTTGGTTAACTTATTTCATTTGAGTCCACTGAGAAGGAATATTTCTTAGTATAAAACTGCAAACACTTAATGTGTAATAGTAAAGTAACTAAAAATCATGACTTTAACTCAAATCGCTGCAGTTCATCGTCAGCAATAGCACACATGTATGAGCTGAAGTACTTAACAAAGAGATCATCACTGCATCAACTCCACAGTTATTCTCTTTAAATAAAGCAGCAGAACATCAGTGTTTGTGGCTCATCATTGACTGAAGCACAGGCTCTACTCTCCAGCACAATGGTGACCCACAAAACTACATTAAACTAACAGATATCTCTTGTGAAAAAACACATTAATACAGATCAGTTACATATTTACTCTCCTTATAGATAATTATTTGAATTATTAAGTGATGATTGTGCTTTAGAGATGAACAGCTGCTGTTAACAAGCAGAATCACTGAATGAAAGAGAAACAAGGACTACAACTGACTTCAGCCACAGCCTTAGATGAAATCAACTGAAATAAAAGACATTAAATCATTAATATGTGCTTTATAAGCATTAATAAACAGCCAGTATAATAGTAATATAAGCAGCTAGATAATAGTAAGAACTGATCCTTAAAATAAAGTATTACCAAATATTTTGATAATTGAATGGATCGTTTTGTATGTGATGGCTCACATGATGAAAGAATGTTTAGAAGATGTGAAGAATATGACAAATTCACTGAGAATCAAAAATCAGTTTTGATCATCAAGCCATGTGCATTTATTTAACATGAAAATAGTATACAATTGTACGTGCTCTACTTATTACTTTTAACTCTTACTCTTAACTCTGTTGGCTACTTATAATATTGTGCACACATGTGCCATTTGCTGAAATGAATTCATGTGTTAAACATTTTTCATATAGTGTTGAGTCACCATGTGATGTCTAATGAAATAATCTAATTATAAAGTTTTGAAGCAAAATAGTTATTGTAATTATTTGCGCCAGTAATGTTGTAACTACACAGTGAGTTATCTTGAAAGATTGCTTCAATAGTATCTAACACTAACACTATTCCTTTCTTTTTCCTTTCAGTTTTTTTGGTCCTCAAATATGTGAAAGGCTTGTTTGAGAATTCTTGTTTTCGTCCTCACCATGTTTTGTTTTCATCCCTTTTGTTATTCGACATCTAGCATGCCAATCTCAATGGAGCAGAAGGAGGCTCTGATCACTGTTCTCTTTTCACCATGGATAACGAGATGAGGAGAGATCCATATACCACCCCAGAAGAAGAGACACAAAGAGGGAGAGCTTGTTTTAATAGATCAAAGATGCCTGTTTCCCAAAATTGTTGCCTTTGGATCAGGTTTGGCAGTAGGCTCATAGCGATTCAGAATAAAACGTTTAGTTGGACCTGATGTAAGAGCTGTGATTCAAGTGAAGCCCCTTCAGTAGCTGCAGAACATCACATGAGCTGCTCTGGCCTCACATGCATGTTCTCACTGTGCCGTTCTGGCTGCTTAGGATTTGTTTATGTTCCTCTGCCAAGCATTTTGATGTAAATGATGCACATTTCAGAGCTTGCCATTTTTATCCACATCTGCATTGGACATGCTGCAATTTTGTGCAGTATTTCCAAGAGAACTATCACTGAGGCACTTATTTTACTAAACATGAAAATGATCAATGTTTTGATGGATTACACATTCAGTTTCTCCAGTTTCTTTGCTTTTAAGAATTGTTGAAGTTACAGAGTGAAAGATTGTTTGATGTTCTCAAATGTTAATGAGATCATAGCAGATGCAGGTTGCTCATTATGCAACTTTTGTTTATAAGATATTATGTGTTGGGATAATTTTCTGTGGGTCATGGTAATATTATTTTGCAGATGATTTTGTTTTCATAATATACTGAAATTTCATGTACACAGTATTTCAGCAAAGCGTTTTTGACCTGGAGGTCGTGTTTACTGTATGATGCACATTTCAAAAGAGACTCATTATGCAGTTTTGTTTTAATGCCTCAGGTGATTATCTGTGTAGTTAGTTAGTATTGGGAAGAAAAAAAAAAACATCTTGCTAATGAATAGAAACTGTGCCAAGCATATCTCAACCAATCAACCGCTGGTGCAAATGATTCAAACTAAGATTTTGATAATATGATATATGAATATGATAATATGCTGTTCTCTGTCTCTTTTTTATTTGTATTTGTTCTGCTTTCTTTCTGCTTCTGCTTTCTCCATCTGTTTACATCTGGAGGAATGGGTTATAAGAGAGGGAGAATCATTTATTTTAATCAGTTTTTTAAAGTACTCTTTCTACAGTTGGCTCAAATCCCTTAGAGTCAAGATGAAATGATGTTCGCTCATTTTACTTTCGGAATATGTCAGAATTCCTAGTGAAACAGGCTGAAAACATGTAGGACATGGCATGATTTTATCTATGATATATGAATATGATAATATGCTGTTCTCTGTCTCTTTTTTATTTGTATTTGTTCTGCTTTCTTTCTGCTTCTGCTTTCTCCATCTGTTTACATCTGGAGGAATGGGTTATAAGAGAGGGAGAATCATTTATTTTAATCAGTTTTTTAAAGTACTCTTTCTACAGTTGGCTCAAATCCCTTAGAGTCAAGATGAAATGATGTTCGCTCATTTTACTTTCGGAATATGTCAGAATTCCTAGTGAAACAGGCTGAAAACATGTAGGACATGGCATGATTTTATCCACTGGGTTTTGATTTGATCAGTAATATGAAGGGGAGGGGTTGAAATATAATGTTTGTGGTGTCATGTGAAAAAGAATATCATTTCAGAGGAGTAGCAGGTTTTCAATTATTTATTTGTTTATTGGAATAAAGTGCATTGATGTATCGTTCACAGTAAGTAAATAAATTAGTCCAGTGATTTTTTTCTGGCTTTTTGTTACATTTAACTACTTTTTTTATTTTAATTTGTATTATTTATTTTTTTTAGGCTCATTGGAAATATGTGCCTCTAAATACATTTCTGCAACACCGTTATTACGTATACCTTACTGCTTTGTGTGAAAAGGAATAAAAGTTGTCAGAGTTTTACTGCCTATAGTGTTCATTTCAACTGGAAACTGCAGCGATTTGTATAGGTACGTTTTTTCAAGTTTGCAGAAATGTATTTAGAGGCACGTATTTCCAATGAGCCTGTGTTGCTTTTTTAATATCTCCAATAAACTCCAGGCCATCAATTAACGTCTTGTGAAGTGAAAGGATGTGTGTTTGTAATGTGTAAGGGCATCAAGATGTTTTAAACTTTTACTTTAAATTTTAAAAAGGCTGAAATAGGAGTCCTCTATCCATAATATTGCTCTTCTTGTCTGAATCAGGAGAGAAATATGCACAGATAAAGCATCCCTTTACAAGCGAAAACAGTTCTAAACAACTATGTTTGTGGATATTAATGTGAGAGGACAACAGGAGGTGGATGTTTTCCACTTGAAGTGTTATTATGGATTATAGATTTGGATTTGTTTATTACAAACATGCGGCTTTTCAGCCAATCAGTTACAACAGCTTCATTAATATTCATGAGCTAGGCTGTTTTTTTTTTTTAGCAAACGTGACCTATGACTTTAAGATTTTATAAAATATTGAACAGACTGTACTTCTATCCCTCACAGTTTCATTTTACTTAATGTAAATTAAATATGCTGTCTCTCACACACATTGCACAGCCCACACATGGACATGATCTAAAAACAGAAACATGTTAGGTGTGCAGCAGCTGGATGATAAAGTCTCTGTCTCTTGTCCAAGCCACCTAGGGACCCCTAAACCAAATTTACCCGTAGGAGCCTCACTTCTCCACTGCCGAGCTGTTCTCCATTCCTTTACCCACAGCTGTAAATGTGGCCTCTAACAAACTACGACATACACAGCCCGCCTGATACATGTAACCCATGAACCTTTGCTCACACTAGAAACACAGAAGAGTACGGGCCCCCGCTGTTTAACTACCTCTGCTGGAACGCCTTTGGCTAGCATGTGCTGTTGTTTTAAAACTCACGTTTTTGGCCGCTCACATCTCCCCGAAGGAATAAAGGCTGTAATGAAAAACAGACAGTCATCAGAAGTTACAAACCTAAGAGAACTGTGGTTCATTTGTTTAAAAGACTGTTAAAAGCAGAACATTTTTCCAATCATGTAACATGACAGTCTTCTGAGACCTAAACCCTTAGAACGGCCTCCATTAACACGCCTGTAAACTATGTATTACTTTATATATTGATGCAGTCCTGAGAAAACATAGCTTTATTTGGAGGTGTTTCTAACTAAGGAACTGTCCACTGAAATTTGTGTCAAGAATGAAACAATTAAGAATACGTTTTCTAAATAAAACACTGTTTTTTTTCTACTTAGCTCATCTTCCTGCCAAGCTCTGGCACTGACCCATTTACAACTGCTGCTGCACATGTTGACACTAATACCATCTGCATTCTGATACCTTCATTAAAACATTACTGCAACAACTCCATCAATGTGTATCCCATTTATGGTTGTCTGATTTGTTTCCATGGTGATCGCTGCTCCAAAAATGAGCTGTCAGTCATTAAGAGTCCAGTCAGGGATTCAGGAACTGAGCATCATGTTCATCATTAATTGCAATTTTTATTTTTTTTTTAATATACTTGATAAGGAATAGTTCATCCAAAAATTTAAATTTGGGAAAAAAACTATCATATTTAAAAAATATGTTTTGTGCTCCATAAAAGAATGGCAGTAATACGGTTTTGGAATCAGAATTTTGATGACTGCCTTTTATGATGCTTTTATAGAATACATTTATATATGCATATGTGTATGTGTGTGAATATTTTTTATATATAACAGTAAAACAAAATTAAGCAGAGTAAATAATGGCAGAATTTGCATTTATGAGTGTACCATTCCTCGTTGTCTTAATTACTAGCCAGCAACATCTTTTTTTCTCATTATTTCTGTCTATTTTTCATTTCTCTTTCCTTCTCTCTTTCTCATTCTCTCACTCGTCAGAAGGAGCCACCTCAGCAGACATCAGTGTCAGAGTGATTTGTCCTGGGTGACGGTGCTTGAACTGGGGCTGAGAGACTGGTATTACTCATTGCCAGTGTGAGAGTGTGTGTGTGGATGGCTTTAGGGAGGTACATGACATTGACTATTAAAAAAAAAAAAAAATCAGGATTAAGAGTAACCTATTTCTCCAAGAACAGAGAAGGAAAATACTTGGCAACGAAGTATGCAGCAAAATCTTAAATGAATTCCATTCGAATTTTTATTAGATGCTATTTGGATTCAATCCTAAAGAATACTAACAGGAATTTTCTTAACAGATTCCAAGATAGCACTCTGTGAGAAATAAGACATCTTCAAATGGTACAGCGGCCGCTTGCCACTGAACAGTACCCTCAAAAGATACACATTTGAACCTATACCCCTAAAGGGATGTAGTAGCCTACCTTAAAGGTACATACAGTATTAGTTCCTCAAGGTGTAGTTTTAAGGAATCTGTCCCGGTGAAACAAGGTGTACCCTACCATTTTTTTTTTCTGGCAGTGCACAGTATTAAACAAGAACAAATACTGTACAACACATGGTTCTCAGTGGGACTATTATGATTATTAATGAAATAAAATGTCTATTTATCTTTTTTTATATAGTAACACCAATAAAGCACTTTAAGGTTGTGCTTTATTGTGAATGTATAAAACATTCATAATATAATAATACAGTGTGTGTGTGTGTGTGTGT
>NW_015639585.1:390552-421524 GCF_001515625.1 Sinocyclocheilus rhinocerous | reverse complement strand
GGGGTGTTTGAATTCTTAGTTCCTGATATAATTTCTTTTAACTGTATAGCAGCAGGAGATTGTTTTAAAACAAGTCCTAAAAAAATCCTGTGACTATTTCATTTAAAACAGTAGGGTCTTATTTGATCATATTAGAATACTTTAGGTTTAATTCCAGAAATTATGATAGATTTTCAGCAGGGATCCTTATTGCTTTCCTTAAAGGTCCCATATTGTACACTGAAAAACGCCAGGAAATTTCAGTTTTGACAATATGGGACCTTTAAGGATTTTTGACTTGGGAACTAATTCAAATATGTACCCAAAGCTTTTCATTCATACAAAATGCAAACTTTGATTTCAGTCAGATATTAATGGACAATATTAAGCTCTCTCTGCACCGTAAGCATAAACTCTCACTGGTAATATTAGCAACACTGTAGCTGAGGGTGGCCCTCGAGTGCAGCTGTCATATCATTTCCACAAATTAGCCAGTAGGCTACATACACAAACTTGTGGTTTTATAGCAGGGCTGGATTACCATAGTGGGCTACTGTTAAAGAACAGCAATAAATTTGTCCCCCTCACCGCGACACGAAGCTCAATATGGTGTTTTTAAGAATGCGCACTACATGCATCACGCGAGCAAACAGACTCTTGAGTCTTGTTATCCCGCTCAATGACTCATAAAGCAGTAAAAGTCCGTTCCAACCGGGGGGAGAGGACTACGTTTGCTCTTTGGCCTGGTATGAATAACAATGTACATTGTCAGAGACCTTTGTGACCGGGGGTCTATTGAGAAAGCGAGAAGGCGCAGCCTGCCTTGAAGGAGAAAGCGCTAATCGAATGAAGGATAATGAGATGAGACAGACGAGGCGACAGATGCTCGCGTGCCTTTACAACGTTCACGTGCATTCCAGCGACACTAAAAGCAAAGTTCGAGCGCGAGTTTGGAAGCAAACATCATTTGGCTTACGTTCCACCTGCTGCGGCCATTGTTTGGCTGGGGAAGGACAGGATATCAATGACAAAAGTTGAATCCGTGGCCTAGTTTTATGGCACATGCAAGGGAAGCGCCTCTGTCAGGGAGACTGAGATGCAGTGGCCCCGTATGGTGTGTAAAGTTGTACTAGCAGCAAAAATGCAGATGTTCTTTGCTCGTTGACTTGTTCATTATGCCATTTGAGTCATTAATATACATTCTTTTTTGGAAGCTAAAAATGTAAGTGTTGCACCTGTCTCACAAGTTGGTTTCCACTTAAATGTTTTAGTTTCATTATCGCATTGTTCGCGAGTTTAAATAGGTTCTGTCAGATGAGGCTTTTTTCTCTCTCTCGCTTTTTTTTTAAGCCAAACCGTGTTTAAGTGCATTAGCTTGTGCATCTGCTTTTACTTATCGCACTTCTTTTAGACTGTGTGATTTTTCATGCAACACTGCGGGCATTCCAGAACCCCCAAAATTCAGCAAAGACTTTGACGTCTTTGTTCAGGGAATGTGATTAGAGCAGAGGTAATTGCATTAAGGCTTTGAGCCAAAGAGAGCGCTCGGCCGTATCAAACCTGGTTAAAGTCGCCCTGCTAAAATTGGCCGGGCGAAACGCAGACGATTCGCAAACACGGTGTCTTATGAAAAGAATAAACTAAACAAAAGAAAGCGGCGGGGTCAAGCGTGCGCCTTCTGGTAAGGCTGAAATTTCCCAGTAATCACTTTCCAAAACAGTCGCTAGAATACCCCAGTGTCTCAGTATGGGCCCTCTTGGTTTGTTAAAGCACATGGAACTCCAGACTTGGGAAAAGAGGAGCAGCATTTGTGTCAAATCTGTCGCCAAAGGGCTTTTTATTAATCCAAGCCCAACTTCTGTGGGTTTGATACGGTTGGCTACATTTCCACGGGTTAACATATCACCATGGGAATTTGAGTGAGAGTCAGGAAATAGGCCATTTAATGTATTTTATTCATCCGTTTGCCCGTGAGCGTGATAGAGCAATTGAATTGTCCCCGTTTTTACACTTTCAAACTGAACTAATTTCCCTCTCTAATTTAGACTCGGAGAAAGCTTTCTCTCAAAGAGGAACCGTGACCCATGCGCAAATGCAAATGACCTGTTCCAGACGACCCGGTCCAGACTGTGCATATTTTTAAGCGCTTACATGGATGTTAGGTTAATATATTTTGCTGGAACCACACTAAAAGACATGCACGCGATGTAAAAACCGCATTATTCACGTGAGCAGAGCTGTTTGTGCGCGTGAGCGAGTTTTTCACTCATTCATCAGAACAAGTGATTCGACACACAGCTTAAGCTTAAATGTATATGGCAGATGAGGAGTCGGTAGCGCGTGAGAATACTTGAACCCCAACAAGGGAAAGCGGGTGATACTAAAAGGATTTAAGAAAGGCACTTAAGCAGTTTTTGAAACATATTCGACACCTGATGCAAAGACTGGTCCAGTCCTCCAAAACGAATGACCTATAACTGATGTAGGAGTGTAACACCACTTTAACCAATTATGAAATCAGATGTGCACCACTTCCATGAGATTAATGTAGAAGTTGTATGATTCATGTGGGAAAAAAATCATTATAGCATTTCATGTCTGTCTTGACAATATTACTGGATGTTAAAGAACTGGTATCTGAATCAGCAGGTTATCCTGTTTAATTTGATATACACAACATCCATACATAGCATTTACACAAACTTTTCATCTACATATTAAATTAGAAATATTGTAGCTGACCAGATGGGAAGGATTGTAACACTTTCTTTTCCATTGTACTTCTGTGGACACAATATGTATTTAGAATTTGGATCTTCTATGTGCTTCCCATTTTTATTTGATTGCATTTTTATTCATTTATTTAACTGCTTATATATATTTAGGATGGTGGAGAAGCAAATAGCAGGGAGCAAGAGATGGAACAGGACTAAGACATGACTTGAACCCAGGACCCCACAAGCACAACAGCCCTTTATATGTCAGAGCAGCACACTGCCCTCTGTGCATGATAATCAATGGCAATGTTTTCATTTGGTGTTACAATCCACCACACTCTCTGAGGTTCTCCAGATTACCACACTATCAGAACCCTGTAGAGAGCATTTAGGCAACTTCTAGAAGGTATCTCTTACATCACATTAGTATTTTTGGAATTCTTGCAGGAATCTTGCAAGTTCCTCTCCCTTTAAAGATGCCTATAGGTTCTCCAGGATAGGCTAATGATTTTGGGATCCCTAAATGTTACATATCTTTTAATTTTTACACAGCATCATATTTTATGTTAATTTACACAAGTTACACATGCATAGGCTTTCTAAACTAGTTCACATGAGACAAGTATAGGAATGTTATAAATATTCACATTTATTTTATATATTAAGGGTTTACAAAATACTGAGTTACAGATGTTTAAACAGAACGGTTCTTACCCAACACAGATTCATAAATGAGGCCATATTATGAATACATCTTTTCTGTAGCTGCACAAATTTGCCAAAAAGAAATTCTACGATGCTTAACCAAAAAAACAGAGGTAAATATTAAGTGAATAAATTGGATTGACAGTCATCTAGAGGGAAAGTTCAGCTCGAGATATTCTTCAATTCTGCTCTCTCATCCTTTGTTGAAGCGCGTTCAGGAGAGGGAGAGAGAGGGGGGAGAGAAAGACCCTAAAGGGCGGAGTTATCCACTTCCTTTCTCCCCTTCATTTAATTGGGATCTGTAGTGGCTCTGTGTTGAATGGTCAGTCGCAGAGAGAAGGGGGCAGCCGTTGATTTAGGAGAAGCGTTTTGTCTGAAGCCGTGGCTGTAAATGAGGCTTTGCTGTTTTGTGTTAGTCGGTCAAAGAGTGTCTTCAGACAGCGGAAGACAGATACGCGCGCGCACAGGCTCTCCAGACGGAGGTTGCGCTTCCAGTCTCTTGATACGCGCAACAGATTTCTCCTTAGTGACAGAGGGATATGCGCTTTTGCTTTTAATGTCATTGCTTGTTTTAAGCACTTGCGCTCTGTTATTTTTTCAAGACCTGTTTTTGACGTCGGAACCTTTTGAGAAGACGCTTTTCTTTCGGATTTGGAGATGTTTTTGAGACCATAACAACGCATGTAACGGATTGAGACAGCTCAACAAAGGAAGCGACAATCATTTTGAGAGTTTATTTCAGTGCCTGTCGGAACCCAACATGGATACCAGCAAGGGCACAGTGTTCTGTGCCACTTTACTCAAACTTGCTGTGCTCGTGACATTGGCACGGTACGTCTCGGCTAAAACTCTGAAATACCAAGTTTACGAAGAGCAGAAGGTGGGTACAGTAATCGCCAGACTTCGAGAAGATGTCGCTGATGTTTTGTCCAAACTTCCGAGCACGATTCCGTTACGCTTTAGACCCATGCAGCGCGGCAGCGCGTCTCTTCTCTCCGTGCGCGACCAGGATGGAGAGATCAGCATCAGGACCAAAATTGACCGTGAGAAACTGTGCGACAAAAATCTCAACTGCACTATCGAATTTGACGTCCTCACCCTCCCCACGGAGCACCTACAGCTGTTCCACATCGAAGTGGAAATTTTGGACATTAACGACAATGCGCCACAGTTCGCGCGCCCCGTCATTCTTATAGAGATCTCCGAAACCGCCGCCGTGGGGTCGCGCATTCCCCTTGACAGCGCCACCGATCCAGACGTCGGAGAGAACTCACTGAACACATACTCTCTGACCCCGTCTGACTTCTTTATGATTGATATTCTAACCAGAACCGATGGCGCCAAGTACGCGGAGCTCGTTGTGCTTAAAGAGCTGGATAGAGAGGTACGAGCGAGCTATGAACTCCAGCTTACCGCCTCAGACAGGGGCGTTCCCCCAAAATTCGGAACAACGCTCCTGAAAATCAGCATAGCTGACTCGAACGACAACAATCCGGTGTTTGAGAAGCCATCTTATGTGATCAACTTGCTTGAAAATTCCCCTTTAGGCAGTTTGCTTATTGATCTGAATGCCACTGACCCAGATGAAGGGACCAATGGTAAAATTGTATATTCTTTTAGCAGTCACGTGTCACCTAAAATTCTAGAGACGTTTAAGATTAATTCTGATAATGGTCATTTGACACTAATGAGGAAAGTTGACTTTGAAAGCACAAATTCGTATGACATAGATGTTCAAGCTCAAGACATGGGCCCTAACTCAATGCCAGCACACTGTAAAGTCATAATAAAAGTGGTGGACGTGAATGACAACAAACCTGACATTAGCATAAATTTGATGTCCACTGGGAACGAGGAGATAGCTTATATATCAGAGACAGCTCCTGTAGATACATTTGTGGCTCTGGTGAGGGTAGATGACCTGGACTCTGGGTTGAATGGAGAGGTGGAGTGCCGTCTCCACGGCCAGGGTCATTTCAGGCTGCAAAAGACATATGAGAAGAACTACATGATCCTTACCAACGTCACTCTGGACCGAGAGAAGAGGTCCGAGTACAGCTTGACAGTTATAGCTGAAGACAAAGGATCTCCAAGTCTATCAACCATCAAACACTTCACTGTGCAGGTCCAGGATGAGAATGACAACGCGCCAAAGTTTGAGAAGAGCAGGTATGAGATTTCCCAGGTGGAGAACAACTCACCAGGAGCTTATCTGTCATCTGTGAGGGCCTCAGACCCAGACCTGGGCCCGAATGGTCAAGTGAGCTACTCTATACTTGAAAGTACAGTCCATGGGAGCTCCATCTCCACTTATGTAACTATTGACCCCTCTAATGGAGACATTTATGCGCTACGTACTTTTGATCGTGAAGATGTGAGTCAGATCTCGTTCTTAGTCCAGGCCCGGGATTCTGGAAGTCTTCCGCTGCGTAGTAATGTGACCATTGTGTTGACCGTCTTGGATGAGAACGACAACAGACCGGTCATCATGATGCCTCAGCTGTGGAACCACACAGCTGATGTTCCAGTATCCAAATACGCAGAGATCGGTGACGTTGTAACTGTAGTCCGCGCGATAGACCGTGATGCTGGCACCAACGGTGACCTGTCATGTTCTGTAGTAGGGGGCAACGAGGCAGGTTACTTCGCCATGGATGCTAAAACATGTGAAATTCGGACCAACGTCAGCATGCAGGACGTCCCACAGGATCATGTGGAGCTGACCGTACTCGTGCAGGACCATGGTGCTCAACCCCTCAGCGCCAGAGCCCTACTAAGACTTTCGCTTTATGAAAACATTGAGAACCACATGAATCCCCATCTGACAGGTGGAGGAACCGGTGACGGCCCTCTAGACGTGTCCATGATCATCATCATCTCCCTTGGGGCGATCTGCGCCATTCTGCTCCTCATCATGGTGGCCTTTGCCCTTCGCTGCTCACGCGAAAAGAAGGACACTCGCTCATACAACTGCAGGGTGGCTGAGTCTACTTATCAACAGCACCCTAAAAAACCCTCACGTCAGATTCATAAGGGCGACATCACCCTGGTGCCCACCGTCAACGGGACCCTCCCAATCCGTGCACACCATCGCTCACCAACCTCGTCGCCCGGACCTGAACGGGCCCACATGGGCAGTCGGCAGAGCCAACACAGCCGCCAATCACTGAACAGCTTGGTCACTATTTCCTCCAATCACATCCTTGAGAACTTCGCCCTGGAAATGACACATGCCACGCCCCCTGTTGAGGTAAAAGCAAAACTTGCATATTCAAACAGTGTAATTGATGCTAACCTTCATAAAGAGCTTGTGAATTCTCTGTCCATGTTTATACTCATCTTTTCATTCACCAATGTCAACATAACATTCACGTCATCACGTGTGTTGTTCTCGCACTAACAGTTTTCATTTTTTCATTCGTGTGCGTGCGTGTGTGAATGAGTGTCGTGTTCCATCAGTATTTATTTTTATTTATGTCATCTGTTTTTGCTATAGCAAGTCTCACAGCTCCTTTCAATACTCCATCAGGGTCAGTATCAGCCGCGGCCCAGCTTCAGAGGGAACAAATACTCTCGCAGCTACAGGTAAACTTACAAACAAACAAATACTACGCTCCCAGCTCCAACTCCATATTTGGGCATGATGTGCTCTAAATAGTATAGTAGAGTAGATGGGTAGTGATACTCAACCTGTTGTGTGCTGCTGGTTAGATCGGATTGGATGATAGGTATTCTAAAATGTCTGTGGTAGAATAGGACAGAACTTCCCTGTTGCCGTGGTCACCCACGTTCGCAGATCCTGATTGGACTGCTACTCACATGAGGTCATAGCTTGCTTTCTGTGCTTTTTTTCTTTCCTCTCATCTGCGTTTTGTTCTTGGATCATGTCATTTTACTCCGTGCATATTGTTGAAACCATTGTTCCATACAATGATGCATTTCAATGTCAATTTGGTGATTTAAAAACATACTAGCTTTAGATATTTGCACTTTTTTGTCCTGCACGCCTCTGCTGATGTGAATCAAAATATTTAAGAGACATTTTGGGTGTGAGATAAATGCACGGTGCCAAAGAGACATCACTGAGTAGATCTGTTTATATGATGGTTAAATAAAGTAGATATAGTCTGTGCAAGTTAAATTGATGGGTGGTGCATATGCTTGCCTGCTTTGCACATGCATGTTCATAGACTGTATGCAATGCATAGAGATGCATTTGGGAAACTTGAAGTTTAATGCAATCAAACATATAATGCCACTCTTAATGTGTCATACTCTATGTTTGATTTCTCTGTCAAATCACTTTTAAATGGAGGCTTTTTGTAGTTTGGTGGTTGATGTAACTTGAATGTTGTATATCGTTTTTAATAATTAGCCTATATTTTATACTTGCATACTCTATAGCATCATGATAAACCTGTAACTGTGTTTGTGTTAATGTGTGTGCAGGTACGCCCTCCAGGACATGGATAAGTTCAGTCTAAAAGATAGTGGGCGTGGCGACAGTGATGCGGGCGACAGCGACTGCGAGATGGGCCGTGATTCGCCCATCGACCGGTTGCTAGGCGACAGCTTTGGAGACCTTTTCCACAACGACGGACACCACCGTCTCCACCCAGGTGAGAAAGGAAGCCCGATTGGTCTCTCATGTGGTTTCTCACCTTTTTATCACACTGAATTATGACATTCATCAGCTTGATTATATAGAGCACATTGTGTTTATGATGGCGTTTAACACCCTGTCTAATATTACGTTGTGAACAGGTGCGGGTGTAAATTAAATGACCTGCACTATGCTTTTATATTTTATGCTTTTAAATTATCTGGTTCTTAGTTGAAATCATGTCATTTTTGTAACCACTACCTTTTGCAGTGTCAGTCTGTTTTATCAGTAGCTTAAGACTATGTGCATGTGTGGAGGCGTGGACTGGAGTGTTATTTCCCTGTATTCATTCTCTTCTCTGAGTGATAGCCCTATGCTTTCAAAATTTGAACTGAGGAAAATTCACTGTAATTGCTTTCACAATGCAGTTAAACTTTTATATTTTATGCTTTTAAATTATCTGGTTCTTAGTTGAAATCATGTCATTTTTGTAACCACTACCTTTTGCAGTGTCAGTCTGTTTTATCAGTAGCTTAAGACTATGTGCATGTGTGGAGGCGTGGACTGGAGTGTTATTTCCCTGTATTCATTCTCTTCTCTGAGTGACAGCCCTATGCTTTCAAAATTTGAACTGAGGAAAATTCACTGTAATTGCTTTCAAAATGCAGTTAAACCCCACCCCTTCCACACGCACACACTCTCTTTTCTCTCCCCAGAGGGCCGCTATTTCAGCCCTGCTCTTCCTCTTTCATAGAGAGAAAGAAGCAACCTGTGTGCATCGATTAGAGTTTCACCCTTTCCTCACCAAAGCGGTTTATTGTAATTTTCGCTCAGTTGCTTTTCCTCCATCCCAATTCCAGTTTGTCCTCTCCATTTTTATTCCCTCGCTGCTTTGTCTCTAATATTCAAATTCAGTCATATCTGATTCGTAAAATAGGTGGCGTTGCCAAAGTAATGAATAATAATCCAGCTTAACAAAGGATGTCAGCCTTCACAAGAGAAACTAGAATGGAAGACTGACAAACTCTCAATCTCCTCAGCTTCTCAAGTTCCCTCCCCAACTCACCCACCCACCTCTGAAATCCTTTCTCTAACTTCCTAACCTTACCATCCCTCTTCGTTTTCCCATTCTCTTTCATCCCTTTGTTTTCTTCACTTTCCTTTCTGCCATTTTTCACATGCCCAGAGAAAATGTAATTGCTCAGAAGTTGCTCTTTCATAGCTCAGGAGATTTATGGTTCATTTAAGTACAGTATCAAATTTGTCTCAGAGGTTTCTCTTAAAATGTCTAATAAAAGTAGAAACAATTTAGACAGTGGATGAGAAGTATAGTAGATAATGTGGTCTCGGAAGAAGTAAATGAGAAATGTTGGATTTAATATTGAAATCTCTTTTGATTAACAGAAATTGACAGACATTGAGACATTGTAAATTTCTCTTCAGAAATGCTACACTAAAGGTTCTACATTGGCATCCATGCAGAAACTTTAACATTCACAGAGCCCCTTAAATGCACACAAGGTTCTTCTGATTATGAAAATGATCTTCATATTAAGAAAAAGTTCGGTGAAAAGCCCCTATTAGAACCTTTAATCTCACACATGTGAGATATCTGGAGTGATTTTCTCAGGAAAAAAAAACGAAGACAAAAACATAAGACTTAAGCTAAAGTCTTCATTTTCTTTTCATTCAATCTTTTGTCTGTCCATGAGAAATATTACAAAACAGTTTAAAAATGATAGTTCTGATGTTTACAATTCAAATTTGATTGATTTCACTATTCTTTACTCCTAAAACTCACTGACTCAATGTCTGTCTGTCTTTCTCTCTGCAGTCATGAAATTGTGTACGGAGGAGTGCCGTGTGTTGGGTCACTCTGACCAGTGCTGGATGCCATCTCAGGCGTCTTCGGATTACCGTGCGAACATGTACATCCCTGGAGAAGAGAGCAGGCCTCAGGTCCTCGAGGAGGACCAACAGTCAGTCGACTCAGCTAAGAAGAGCTTTTCTACCTTCGGAAAGGACAACGAGGAGGAATGCGGCGGTTCGCTGCTGTCAGAAATGAACAACGTCTTCCAACGTCTCCTGCCAACTTCTTACGCTGAGGTCAATGAGCTCGAAGGATGTGCTGGCCCTCCCACTTCCTCCATCGGCATGGAGATCAGAAAGGGCTTCCTGCCAGGTAAGGCGTCATCTACAGGCCCCGCCTACCCGCAGGGCGTTGCTGTTTGGGCGGCCAATACTCACTTTCAAAATCCCGGTAGTGCCGTGACGAGCGGACACGGCTCGACCAGTCACGCAGCATCACAGGCACATTTAAAATGGCTGCCGGCGATGGAGGAGATCCCAGAGAACTACGAAGAGGATGACTTAGAGAGTGTGCTAAGCCAGCGGCAGGGAAAACGCAACGACACGAGACACGAAGTTGTCGACGCTAGCGAACTGGTTGCTGAAATTAACAAATTGCTTCAGGATGTACGCCAGAGCTAAACAACAATCTGTTAAAGAACATTTCCCTGTCTCTTTCTTTTTCGTTCGCTCTATTTTCGTAGAGTGAACTAATCATTTAAAGGAGGAGAAAGGGAGAGAGTTCAGCGCTGTAGCCTTGATTGAGTCGCATGTGGAAGCATTTCGGTTAATATTGTTTACTTGGTATGACTTTTTGGTCTTTTCGTACAAAAGTGAACACAATGTGATTGTAAACACCTTTTATGTTTTTTTACTCCGTATTTATATATGTGTATATACTGTATGTGTTTGTACAGAAAGCAATACAAATGTCTATTTTTATACAATATTCACTGCATGTTCCTAAAATTAGACCAAGATTTGTTTGTATATTTGAAAATGTTTAACGTGTGTTTGAGCGTGTGTGAGTGTGCATAAGGATGTTTTAATCAATACAGATTTCACAGTGTATACAAACTATTGTTGGTGGTCCAGTTCTCTGTTATCATTATTGTGAACACTGCAATACCCTTACCAAAATGGTTCTCTTTCCATGGTTTATCCATGACTGTGAAAAATTTCTTGGGACCTTATAAGGATTTTTCTCTTCGTCAGCAGACCTTTCTTTTACAATTTTACAATAATGTTGCATTAAAAACATGCATTTGAAAAAAGCTTTCACACTCTCTGTTTTCATTCATTATTTATTGAGCAAATCTATTGGTCTTAGTTGTAATTATGTTTACCCTTTGGCAAATGCGCATTCATAAGCTTTCATTATGAAAGCATCTTTTACCGTTAGCCTTGGAACTTTTTGAAAATGAAGCAGACAGAATCGATCAACTCCCTACAGAATCTAACCAGTGATTCTTGTAACAAACAGGCATCTGCTTTCATGGACCTCTGCCACTGCTGCTTTCACTAAGAGCTCCCCCTTTTGAGCAGAGTAGATATTGCAGTCACAAAAAAAAAAAAGATTCATGGCTTGTCCATCAGGAGGAATGCTAATCAAATCATTTTTGTCCATACAAATCTGATTAATTATTAAAGAAAACGTTTTATCTAGCAATAACATTCTGATTATATGCTTGATGAATCAAGCCTTGTTTTGTTGTCTTTGCAAACCCAGAAAGGGTGTAATTCTGCCCTGGTTACCCAGCCATAACTCCTAGTAATTAGCTATAACCCTGAGTAATTAGCTCGTAGAAAGATTATGGCTTTACATAAAACACGCCATGCCCCACAAATGTTGTTATCAGTGGTGTTTGATTACTTCATACACACGTATAATATGACACAGGCCACTGAATCTTTCATACAAAGATCAATATATAATATCCTAACATATGCATGTGTGTGGGTCTATGTATGCGTGTTTATAAATGTGTGTTCTTGTGTTTTGTGTGTATGTGTGGTTAACACCTGTCGATGTGTATAATTTAACAGCAGGCAGCTGTTCAGGATTAGTAATCTGGAGTGCAGCCAGTCGATGTGATGCACTGTGGAATCATCTACGCTGGCCTGACCACAGCATAGAGCAGCCATCCACACACACACTCGCTCAACATTGATTTTACTTTATTATTCTTTGCAGCAAGTGGTGAGCAGGCTCAATTCTCACACAATCACCTCTTTCAGTATGCATGTTAGTGTAATTGTATGGTGTACTGTAAACATTGGGCATTCTGAACTTTGAATACAGAAATCTCACGTGGTTGAAGCTGCTTTGACTGTACGACCTTCATCTGGAGTTCTTCTTCCTAATACCTTTGACCATAAACCACGCTTTAAATGTGATGATTGTAAGTGCAGGGCAGTTAACCTCAACATGCTCCCTACAATTAGTAAATTGCTTTGCATAAAAGTGTCGGCAACACTGACGATAACTAATCATTAGGAAAGAATACTGCAGCCAGTGAGCACCACCCTATTCATTTAGGCTAAGATGGGTTCCTGTGTGCAGCGGGGGTGTTAATTCACCTCAGGGTCAGTTTAATTCGCTTCCTCTCTGCTGAGCATCACCTGTGGTGTGAGGTTCCTGTTTTCCTGCTGAGTAGCTCTGTGGTAAAGCTGATGACAGAACATGACTGGACTAGACTGGATTTCAGAAAGATTATGTTACACTGAGGAGGACTGAAGTAGCCTAATGGCTGTTGAAAATTCTACTTTGCCATTACAGGAATAAAATCATATTTAACATGTGACGTTACATCTCTTGTTATTTAAAAAAGTAATGTTAAAGCTTAACATGCATTTCTTATAATATTATGCCCAATACTCAAATTGCATATATTGGGAAATGAAGTGGGCCCAACACTGAGCCATGAAGCACCCCAAGTCCAGTGGTTTGCTTACTGCTATACAAAGGCAATAGCCAGGTCTAGAAATTCTGACAGTAGAGCAAAAGGAGCATAATCTTGATTTATTATTAACGTCCTACTTTTGTGATTTCTTTGAGGTCTCATCACACAGAAGATTTAATTATTTTGTATTCAGTCAATGTGAATGATTTTGTCTCTAGAAAGATGTCCAGACAGCTGCCATATACCACAGCCAATACTTTCACACCATTGCTCAATTAAATCAACAAGTACATTCTGCAGTCACGTTCTTATTAATTAACACTTCAAGTGTGGGGAATACAAATTTATAGGGTGTGAGTGTGTATTTGTGTTTATGTCTGTGGGTGGTGGGTATCTGTGTTCTGTTAACACCCTTTGGTTTCTTGGATTCACACAATAGAGAAGACGTGGGGAAATAATGAAGTGTGTTGCATCTCAGTTGTTCTTCTGAAAAGAACTTTGTGTAATGTTACACAACATTTGTGTAAGAAAGTATTATTTGAAACCTTTATGCAAAATTTTGATATCAATGCAACACTAGACACGGCTGCAGTATCCGTGTTCAGACTGACTGCTAATACTATTACATATTTAAAATTTATTTATTTTTATTTATTTAAACTAAAATTAAAATTAAAACTGAAAAAAAAAATAAACTAAGTGAAATAACATTTTTTTTTTAACCAAGGGTCAGTCTTTCCGATAATGTTCTCTGGCTTCTAAATGAGGCTATATTGATATCAGTGTTTTTTTCAATGTAATAATACATTATACACTTAAGGTGTATATTTTGTAACCCACTCACCTTTGTTCTGCCTATGACCTTGCACAGTTGTTCAAGTCAGACATAAAAGGTAGCGTTTTCAGTCTATGTTGCCTGTGTAATTCCATTCGTTATTTATCATGAGTCATGAACTCTTCAATAGGCGACCATATGTTATTTACAGCTATTTTATTTTTTTAGGCTATTTATAGGTATGCCTATTATTTGGAACTGTTCAAACTATAAAATTGATCAAATTGAAAATATAGAACTAAATTATAGAATTATAGAACACACCTTTTATAAGTTATGTATCGTGTCCCATATACTATGCAGTATTCTTCAAAATATCAAATGAAAAAAAAAACATTTTTAATTAATAACAAACTGTCACCATCCTCTCAGATTTAATAATGTCAAAGATGCTGCATCTCAGTAAATGCCACAAGCATCCATTAGCACACATTAATGTGGCCCTACAACTACCTTACACAGGTAGCATATGCATTATTCATGCACATTACTACAGGCATAATTGTTGCTAGATAAAATTACATTGGTCTATGAGAAACCGTGACCTCTCTGCAAGAATCAGTATTCATAACCTGAGACAATTCCACACACTATTTGCATAATGGAGTGTGTAATGGAATTTTTACGTGCACTATAATTTCATAAACTTCAGAAACGGTAAGTATTTATGCTTTTCTTCCGTTTACAGTCAGATGTCGTTGTACTCATACACTGAGAAAGTGTTCACGATCCAACAAGGATGCAAAGGGTTTGCTTAGACAACAATTCAATTCAGATTAGATTTTTCACTAAATGATGTGATGCATCATAAATTCTGGACACTGGTCAGGATTGATTTCAATTTGATTTGATTATGTTGGTATGATGCATATATATTTTCCAAACAGTGCAGTTCATAAAATTCATAATATATTTGGTGTTAGTCTAGCAGTTATAATTTATAAGTGAGGATTATTAGTGGGGCTTTCTAATGGAATGCCTTGGCAGCAACAACTATGGAATATTTATTCCAGTAGGTCAATATATTTATGTATCAGTGTATTTTACACCCAAATGAAAGGCTAAAAACCCACATATATACATTCTTATCCATACTGTTTTCTACATTGATAATAATAAAAAAAATGTTTCTTGAGCACCAAATCAGCATAATTAGAAAGACTTCTGAAGATCAGCTGCTGAAAGCTCAGTAAACGTTTTACATGTGTAGAACATCTCTCTAGACTCATTCGGTTTAGTCACACACACTTGAGCTTTTAATGAGAATTTCCCTGTCTTTCACTGAAGAGGTATTTGTCATCATATCTGGCTAATGAATTGACTTTATCCTTTTCTTTTCTCTGACGTGTTTGATGAATTCGCTATGGAAATTACCATGGAGGCCTATGGGGGGGCCCTGTGGAGGATAACACACAGTACATATTAGGATATATGTCTCCCTGTGCTGACTGGAACTAGGAAAATGAGTTCTTATATCAAAACACTCCACACATACATGGCCTCCCTAGAGATGGTGTGAGAACAGAGCCAGACAGAGATAGTGAGAGGATGGAAGCAAAAACAGGGACAGTGAGAGGACAGAGGCCCTGTTTACACCTGGTATTAACATCTGTCTTGGTGTCAGCCAAAATAGATTGCTGTTTACACCTGGATTTAACATGTGTCTCGATGCTTCGATTTGTAATTGGATTTTACTGAAAGAAGGCCAGTTGTCCTTTACATTTATATGATATAATAAATTACAGATCTTCTTTATGCACCAAGAGCTTGTAACACTCCAAAGAGAAAGGAAAACTTGAAATCACATCATATGACCCCTTTAATCCCATTCCATGAACCAATGTCTTTGCTTCTGACCTTCGATGATCCAGTTCAACAAACTAATAAGCAATAATTACTCTAGACAAACATTTGTGTGTCTTTTTTTATTGCTGAAGTGTGTTGAAATTTCTTCTTCTGCATTCTACTGTACGGACATAAATTTACTTTCCCTTCAGCCTGAGGCTTATTCATTTCACTTTTCGTGTGAATAGGCTTTTGCATTACTTTCCATAAAAAAAGTAACTAAGTAACGTAATTAGTTACTTTTTTAAAATAATGTTCCTAATTAAATAAATGTAATTTATTATTTTGAATAATAAAAAACGAATGAATAATGTTCCCTTGCATAAGGTATATAGATTATTTTGTGCATAATTAATTTGTCTATCTTGTCTATTATGTAAAGGAATATGCTGGCGGCCAAAATGTTTGCCCTCTCTTAACCAATAATTTTCCAAGACTGGTATACTGAGCCAATCAGAATTTAGCATCTATGGCCCCACCCCTAGCTCCGCCTATGCTAATCAGCATGGTTGTGTGAGAAGAGCCATAGAGTTATTAACAAGCAGTTTATTAACTACCCATCCGAATTCTAGAAAACGAAGGTAAGGACACATTTATGCACGTATACACACAAGTGAGAACACTTGTAATCAATTATTAGTGAATGAGACCCAGCAAGGGTTGAGGCTGGTGTTTGAATATGGATTCATTCACGTCAGCACATTTGGGTCACTCAGGGCAGGTATAAGAAGGCAGTAAAATCTCAAGAAAGTTCAAGTTCGCCGATGATCCGGTTCGTGTAGCACAGGCTACTACTACAATACTAGAAGTATATCCATTCAGTTCTATTTTCAAAATCAGTACTGAGGGGGAAAAAATACAATAAAAGTTGCTTGGATAATTAAAATTTATTGCATATATGTTAGTGTAATATATTCATCAGCCGTTGTTATATTTTCACCAATTTTTAATTACCAATCAGTGGCAGTGTCTGTTACTGATGGGAGGTCATGGCTTGTTTGCTGTCACCAGCAGATGGCGCTCTGTCAATGCCACATGGGAGCTGTGGCTCTGCTCTGGTATGCAAAACTGTTTCTCAGCTCCCTCTGGGTCTTTGAGTAGAAGGGTTTGTGTTTTATGTCTGCTTGTACAGAGCTCAAATAGACTCGTATTTTGCATGTTAGTGTTTTTTCTCTCTCCCTTTTTGTATCAATCTGTTATTAAAGTAGATACCTTTCTCTAATTAATTTTTTACTCAGCAGAGTCTTTCTTTCTTTCTTTCTTTCTTTCTATAAAATGTGTGGTGTAGGCTACTTTAAGTCTCATGCTGACTCAGTCTTGGTTGCCATATGTAAAAAAAAACAAAAAACAAAAACCGTACATGTCTCACAGCATGTTGCAAATGTTAAACAGTGCAATATAGGTTGCATTTATGGGGGGTTCAGGCTAGTGGTCAATAATCATAGGGTCATTACAAAAGTCCAGTGTCCAGTTACACAAATTCTTATTTTCTCTGACACTGGTTTTCATTTGTCAGGTTGAGGAAACAGTTGTCACGTATGTTCTATGTGTTGTCATTTAATATAAATGGCTAATTTAATAATCTATAAAATGTAGTTAATTAATTTGATATGTATTTAAATACATGTTAGGCTATATGCTGCTGAAAAACCATTAAATAGTCTCTAATATATTAGAATGTATACATTTAGAATTGGCATGAAATCAAAACTGACCCTATATTTGCTTAATGCATCTTACTGGTCTTATTCTGAATGATTAATATATGTGTATATGAATGATAGTGTGTGTCTGTGTATAGATAGATAGACATTCTACATTTATCTGAGGCAGCTATATGATTATGAGCTGTTATACATGCAGCTAAATGTGAATAAAACCACCTTTAAGATCATGAATCCATCAGGAATCTCAAATGCTGTAGATTTCCAGTTGTAGGAACCATTGAAGGGTTCTCATTCAGGTATCTGATCCGTGAAGCAGTGCATTATTTGTCTGATGGATGAGTAACCTGACCATGCTGCTGTCAGCTCTGACATTTGTTTGTCTGCGCTATTACAGACGTGTGTGTGATTGATAACTGAGTGTGCGTGCTCTCAAGCAGACCTATGAGTGTTTGATAGCTCTGTAGTGTGTGTTTGTGTGCACATACTTGATCGTGTGTGTTTTCTCAATCTGCAGTCCTTGTTCACCCTGCAGCCTTGTGTCTGCTATCCAGATGGACTCATTACAATGATTCCTCCACAGCTGTAAGGAACTTGCTCTACTTTTGTGTACAAAAAAAGACAATTGAGCATAAACAGAAATGGTAACTTTTTGCTCTTTTTGTGTGTCAGGCCAGGCGTGTGCAGATGACAGGAAGGGGCTGATGGAGAATTACCATATGACCAATCAATACTGAGATGACAGTAGCAGGATGGTGTGTGTTGCTGTCAGGTAAGACACGTTCAATTGTGTGGAGTTGAGTTTAAATTTAGTTCTGAAAGTAACTTGTGGACTTGAGCAGCATAAGCGTTGGAACAGGTTCAGTAGGTCTTCAGAGATGAGAAACTTGGACAATATTCAGCTTTTCTTAAGAACTCAAAATATAATGTGCAGCCAAAAGAAGGACTGGTGAAAAATGTTTGGCCCCTATCCTAGTTGGCGAATGTCACAAATAGAGGAAATAAACTGATAATATCAGAACTTGATAACAGAATAATTATTCATCCATGATGCCCTTTTGGTGTGTTTATAGTGTGTGTGTGTGTGTGTGTGTTTGACTTCTGCAGGTCACTTTCATATCAGATAATGCGTTTATGATATATGACTTCAGATCTGCAGGTTTTTCTTAACATTTTTTATGCTAAGGCAAGCACCACTGCTTACAGGCTTTGGGGTTTGTTGTAGGATGTGTTACTACTTTTTGAAGCGGTCTGTGATTTTTGCAAAAATGTCATAGACTTGCATTGAACAAGGTACATGAAGCCCCTGGGCAGTAAGAAACTAGTAAACTAGAGATATCCTAGCAACTGCATAGCAACACACACAAACAACCACAGAGAATATGTTAGCATAATTTTGCACAGGTAGGCCTATACAACAGCATTGGCATGGTAAAATAATAATAATAATAAAACAATTCTTAAATTGAACAAGAAAGTCTTAATTATGATTTCAAGAGGTCTTTAATTTGGGTACAGACCAGAATTGAGATACAGCTTAATGTGATGATTAAAGTTCAAAAGGTTATGATTTTATTAAATAAACATGAGCGCTGCACCTTTCCCTGCTTTGTGTTCTGCCGTTACCGGGGAAACGGTTCCGAAATCGCCTCCTGCTGGCAGAGATTGAATGTGCATTTTCAATAAGGCTGTTGTGAGTAGGGTATTCCTGCAATACCAGAGGCTGCAGTTTCAGGACCGCATTTCTAGGACCCTATAGTTTTTTTTTTTAATAATTGTAATTTTTTTTTTTTGTATATATGCATTAGCGGTTCATACTATTTTATAGCTCTTGCTATTCAAATTTGTATGTTATTATTTTTAAGGAATTATGTAGTTGTTTAATTGTATACACTTAATTATTGTCCTAACCAACTTTTAACCCTAAACCCACTTAAAGTGCAGTAAAAGCTAAAACAATTGCGGTACAAATTAGTGTGATTATTAGTACTTTAATAAATGTAAAATAATTTGAATACAAATACTAATTTACAACATCCTGCAGCACAATGAACCGTTTTGCACAGCTAAATAGGCTAAATGGAGATAGCTGACACCCCCTCGAACACTCAAGTTCACTCTAGCTCTTACATTAAAAATAAGATGGAAAGATAAAAAATAATAGTTTCCATGGATCTAGTCTTCTTTGCATCTGTTTATTTGATGTTTGAATCAGGTTTCCTCTGTTGGAATATAATTGGCTAGATGGCGCTGTCCCAAAAACTAGGGTCCTAGAAATGCGGTCTTAGAACAGCCTCTGGTATTGCAGGAACATTGGGATGTTTTTGTTCATACCAATGCCAAAATAAACCCATGCTATTACCCTGCAAACACGCAGAGCTGTAAATGTGAACTGGTGGATCGATAAGAAGATAATTCATTCAAAAAATCTAAACCGTAAAATGTGTTTGTATGTTATTTAATTAATATAATAATTTATTGGTAATAATAGTTTAAATATCATAATTAATACTTTTGACTCATCCATTTTCTTAAAATTTGCTTCTACAAAAAGCTAATACTTTACACGTTGTGTTTTACTTGTTCTCTTTTTGTTCACTCACCCTTTCTGTTGTCCTTGCCCTCCCTCATTCGTCTCAGTATAGCAGTTATCTTCTCTCCTTTTTCATCAGGTTCTCCTGGGGAGAGTTCTAGTGATGTCGAGTGTTGTGTGTCTGCATCTGTAGCGTGTGTGTAATGAGAGGGATATCCTCTTGGAGACTCCTGTCTGGCAAGAGCTGGAAACAGATCATCACCTTGTGGACCTGATACCAACAGAGAGAGAGTGAAAGACAAGGAAAGAGAGATGAAAAGGAGGAGAATGGGATTAGGGAAGCTACTGTGAACGTTGTTTTAAATGTTATTTTTTTTTCTTTCTTGGTAGCTGTGGTCACAAAACTTTACCATAAAAATACAGTGACAGTTTCAGACATTATGGGGCTTTACAGGTCATTTTAGTGACCGTAACAGGTTTATGCCGTGGCTTTTTATATTCTTCTCCCATTAACATCACTGACATTTTATACACTCTACTGCCTATAATCTACTAGATTTATTTTTCTCTAGATGGTGATTTTAAGTCTGTTTAGGGGTACATGCTGTTTATAGCATCAGAACAGGAAGTTATAATTGACACCACAAGCTATAGCCAAAGCAACCCAGTGCACAAGCTGGAAAATATAGCAATTTCATAAACGAGGAGAGCTGGCCCAATCCCACTGATAACCTGCTGCTATACTTCTATTTCCTAGCACAACTGCAGTAAGCCACATGGTCAGCAAATATACATTAAAATAGCTAATGAGGATACAATCTTGATAACTAATTGCCTCAGAAATTGTTCAGTAAATATTCAGAGTAGGCCATTCTTTCATAACCAGGCAGTGTAAGGGAGTTAATACATTTTCTATTTTAGTTACGTCGTTTTTCAATAAAAGAAAGTTTGTCTAGATTTAAATGAAAATTTACAATTTCTTTAATGCATTTTATTAATCCTATTGTGAGTGTTTCATCCCTGCATTTGTTTCATCTTTAAAACATATTTTTTGAACTCATAATTTTTAATTAAAATGTCAGAGCTCAATCTTTCAGTGAAATGACAGATGACTTCTGTTAAAGTATTCCAACCAGTCCCCCTTTCCACTATTTCAAATTCAGATTCAGAAAGTCCCTGCTCTCATTTATTTATTTTCTAATAATCCATTTCACTTGGATGTACATTGCAATGCAGAAGAAAATATACTAGTTTCATTGTGACTTTCATTCACAAAGCACTGCCTCAACTGAAAATCTTACCTTAGCAACTATTGCCAGTCGCCAAATTGTCTGACATGCTAATCACACGTTTAAATGGAGTACATGTGTGTTTGCATAGATTTACACATAAAAAAATTCCAAAAAGAAGCAAAAAAAAAAAAAAAAATTGAGAGAGAGTGCACCCTGAGATGAAACACAATAAGTATTTGTCTGCCTATTACTTAATGACCATCCCAAATAAATGTAATTATAACAATAAAGACAGCTGCTACATTTACTCCAAGGTAAATGTATGTATACTTTTAATTTAATTGTTGTTTTTAATTAGGCTATTTTTTTCTAGCTTCTGAGTTGACGTGATAAGCAGTTGAGTCTGTTTTGTTTAGTGGCCACACAATAATTCACTTTTTGTTTTTTGTTTTTTATGGGTAATATTTATTTTTATTACTATTTTTACCAGTTAATATGCTCATTTTACAGACAAAAAAAAAAATCAGTCCTGTGGGATGTTCTTTCAGACCTAGCAACAGTAACCAAGGGGCTTGAGGCTATTGTTTTGTAGAACACCTTAAAATGTGAGAGGAAAGTTTTAAGTTGATCTGCGAGTTGAAAACACAAGGTCAAGTAAGGATTTAGATGTGATCAGACATGTCATGTTGAGCTGTGCATTCCTGTCTTTTTCCTCCATGAGTCGTGGTCATTAGTTGGATCCTGGAGCTTATTGTCCAGGTATACACAAGGAATGACAGTAGACTGTGAGAGAGACAGATAATAACCATCTTTTTGACGTCTGTGAGTGTACTTATCATAGACAACATAGCAGGTTTGAAATGTGTGTGTGTGTGTGTGTGTGTGTTCATGCCACTGTCATAGGCTGTATGATTAGTCCATCAGGGTCTGTGTCTAGGTGACAACTGGCAATCATTTGGACTCACTTCATCAATCTCCATCATTCTGTCTCCATTTTTCAATCTCTCTCTCTCTCTCTCTCTATGCCTGCAGCTCTGCTCACAGCGCTTCAGCAGTGAGTGAAGATTCCGCATTCAGCTATTATTATATTAATGGTTTACTGGCATGAAAGCTCAAGTGACATTGTTGCCAATCCCACAAAACAATAATTATGTTTAGCAGAGTCTAAATAATGAATCACAGAAATGCTAAAATGTTTTAACTACAAGATTTTACAGTAAAGAGAAATTAAATGTTTATTTATTATTTAACATAATAATCAGCATCATAATTACAATCATAACCATACTCTATTGTATTTTATTATAAACAGTAATATTAGTGATAATATTGATGTTAATATTAATTAATAACAAAAAAAATATTATTATTATTATTGTAATTTTTAAAGTCCACATTAAATTGTGTCTACCATTTTGAATGATGGCAGAAAACAAAATTGAAATGTTTTGGATAACTAATATAATGTAATGTAATATAATATAATGTGCTTGTATGTGCGTTTTTTTCCCTCCAGTTCTGTTATTATTTAAATGTCATTAAAGGGTTAGTTAACCCCTAAATGAATTCATCATTTACTCACCCTGGTATTGTTCTAATGCCATTTACCCTTCTTTCTTTTTGGACCACAAAAGGATATATATATATATTTTTTTTTTATTTGCAAAAGTTTAAAGGGGTCATATGATGCGATTTCTGTTTTTCCTTTTCTTTAGTGTGTTATGTAGCTATTTGTGCATGTATAAGATCTGCAGAGTTACAAAGCTCAAAGTCTCCCACAAAAGGATTTATTCTATCTAAAAGAGAAGACTGATCCAGACCTAAAACGCCTCATTCAAACACGCCCCCACATGTCTACGTCACAATGTGGAAATATTTGCGTAATGCCGCCCAAATGTTCATGCAAAGAAAGAAGGCGTGGTTTCAGGAACCGCAGTAGTGTTGATGCAGCCATGTCAGGGAGACGCTGTGTGTTTCTGTGCGAAAGCAAAAGCACTTTGTTTGGCCTTCTGAAAGTAGATGCAATGAGGAATCATTGGTTAAGATTTATTTACAACAGAACAGCACAACCCAGATGCTCGATTTTGAAAATGGGTCAATTCCGACTTTGCTATAATAATCTGGCGCTTATTCTGAATCAGCTACTGTAAGTATGTTTTCTTAATAGTTTAATAGTTTAGTATTTGCTATTAACTGTTCAAATGCGGAGTTTTGTGGTGTGTAGAGTATCGCGTCGTGTGTGTGTGCGTGAGACAGAGACAGGGTCACATCACAGTGGAGTCAGCTTTCTTAATCGCAGCTTGTGTACTACAAATACATATGATCATCATCACTGTGTCGGTCACGCTGACACAGTGTCCTGATGGTAAAACTAAGGACATTATGTATGGTCTTTACATTTATGTTGAAAGCTGAAGCTCGCGATTATGGAAAGGAGCGTTACATTTCTGACGCGTGCTTGTGGTGTTCGGCCAATCACAATGCACTGGGTCAGCTGGCCAATCAGAGCAGACTGTGATTGTCGGAAGGAGGGGCTTTGTAGAAAACGACACATTTGAGAGCGGTGGGGCATAGAGGAACTACAATACTTAGGCTTATTTTTTCACTACATTATTAGCAACATTTCTCATTTTCATTTAGTTTAACTTGAAGTACTAAATAACTAAAACTAAATAAGCTAAATGTAATAGACCTTTTTAAAAAACAAATAAAAATACACAAAAATGCACAATAAAATTAACTAGAATTAAAATGAAAAACAGAGACTAGTATAAAAATAAAATCTAATCCAATATATTAACAAAAACTGTAATGTGATTCTAAAATAACAGTGATGCGTTGAATACCACACTTACCTACAAAATTTGTGAAAGTGTGCAGTATATCATATGCACACAATGCATGCGCTCACAATAATGTACAGTATTTGAAAAATAATGTGTTTTTTGAACATTAAAGCATGTCAACATATTCTGTTACACCAAATACACAAAATAATGATCTTTAAAATAGCATCATATGACCCCTTTAATTAAATGGTCCCATGCAACATACTGAAGGACTATGTGTTCATAAGACATTTATTTTAAAATCTCGATGCTGAAATAATGACTGGATTTTCATTTTTAGGTGAACTATCCCTTCAAGCTTAAATGTAAAAGGGTGTTAAACAAGGTACATGTTAGTCCCCAAACCCCCTACATCCCTTTGGAATAACATGCAAATATGAATTCTTCACAACAAGACCAGCATATAAGTGTGGACAGGAAATCGGTATGGGAATGAGACACTATGACAGAGGGGAAGTGGGATCGAAACAAATTGCAGGTCAGACTACTGCATCATGGCTCCGACATTATCACCATCTAAACCATCTAAACCTTTCCTTTCTCTTCAGTGTCTGACTTCTTATTCCTTTCTCTCCTCATCTTTCCCGCTTTCTCCCGTCATCTCTCTCTCCTATGTCCTATTATCAGTATATGCTAACTGTCTGAGTCGTTCACAGAGACTGATTCCAGTTAATAACCATATTGGTGACATTCTGTTTTATCCTTCTCTTCCGTTGTCGTTTAATACAGAGCCATCGACTGGGCCCTGACTGAATTTAATCTGTCTCCTGTGCTCAGGCCTGAATTTATCACAGCCATTCAGGTTGGCTATAACCTGTCCCACGTGTGCCTCCTGAGCCACTGTAATAAAAGCAGACAGGTCTTAATAACAGTCCTCTCTCTGCCGTTCACACTCAGCAATACTTCTTCTAAATATACTATAAACAGATAGAGGGAGAAGGGTTCTACCACACAGCTTAAGGAAAAATGGTGACTTGTTTCAAAAGAGCACACAAATGCAACTTCCTGTTTTAGTTTAATTTGCTTTATTGGAGGAATAAATAATAGTGCACTCAAACTGGCAAAGCATAGCGTATCTGTTTAAAAAGAAAATAATGTAAAACATAGAACATAAAAGAAAATAATATATAGAATATATAGAAATATATAGAAAGTAATTGGGGAAAAAGTTAACAGTAAATAATATAAACAAGGTTAAGGAGAGTGTTTTGTATGTCGATATAAGGTGAAATAATCGTTAATGTATTGTTGAAAAGTCAAAGCTTTAAACCCCGTTCACACCAAGAATGATAACTATAAAGATAACTGTAAGCATATTAGCGTCCACACCAGCAGACGGTATCGTCTGTTTTCTAAGCGCACACTCGTCTGCCGCTTTAAATTCTCGAACTCGTGATAGCAGGATGGATTCTGATTGGCTGTCAAAGTTTGTATCGTTCATCAGCTGGAAAAAATCATTCTGAAAGTGATTCCAACGATATCGTTTCTCTGTGCCTTAGGCTGTAGTGTGGACTCTGCTATTCTTTAATATTGAGAAAGATTTTTAGAACTATATCTTTATCGTTATCTTTATAGTTATCGTCCTTGATGTGAATGGGGCTTTAAGGACTTTGTTCAGAATGGTATACAACCACACTACTCTTACCAGTAAATATAACTATATGTTTGTAATATTGTGAACGGTATGTACATTTTCTGAATGCGTGGTATAGGCTTGTTGTTGTACTGTAATATAATATAATATAATATAATGTGCATTCAAACTGTAAAATAAATAAATATATATATATATATATGCAGTATATCATATGCACACAATGCATGCGCTCAACTTGACCTTGTATGATTCATTTGTAATTTTTGTTCTTTTTAAAAAAAAAAATTTATCTTTATTTATTTTATATTTTATCATTTTTCCCAGATCAGCCACCATTTTTTTCATTGGAGTAATGCCGTTGAGCACTTGCTTCAGACAGCAAGGTACCTGTGAAATGCTGCTGGTCTCTTTTTTCCTCTTACATGCTTGTTTTAATGGGTTCACTTGCTGTGGTGATTTTTAACATGTAAAGTGTTTAAACAGTAAGATGTTAGCTGGGCTGGATATCTGCAATCTCCCAGTGATTTCATGAGAGGTGTGAAATGTTTGGCTCTCTATTTTTCTTCCTTGTTCTCTTCCTTTACTTTTTTTTTTTTTTTTTGCACCCAAAATACTGTATCTCCCTGATTATGTTTTAAAGCTGTTTGTCTTTTAGTTCGTAGGAGTTCTGATCTGTATTCATCGGACACCATTTGTTCTCTCTCCAGTCGATGTCTAATATAAATGTGGGTGGTCTGCACACCTGAGACATAAAACCCTCATTAGCAAATCCACATTTGAGTTTCCGACTTCATGTCCTCTGTATGTTCGGTCCGTAGAGATGACGCCTGCTCGTGTAGTCCCTCAGCACCTGTGGAGACATGCTAGTTTGTGTGCGCCATTACAATGATTCAATCCGTCCCCACAAGGATAATTTAGACGGGGTGTCAATTTAATTAGGACATCTGCTGTCTCCCCGCTGAACCCGACGCCTAAGAGTTTAGCTTCATTTTGTGTCATGAGATTCAATTCAATAAACCCATTTGGTTTATTGTCTCTCTGTAGTGTGGGCTGTTGTGCCCTACTAGTTGTCCTCCAGACAGAGGGCTCACAGAGCTATTTAGGGCTGAAAGAGCTTATTTAAGACACTTCCCTCCCTATAATAGGATCAAAATGGAATTAAAGACAATCGGGTGCTATTTAGATAGACTACCCACTGAAAGCCGAAGAGATAGCTCCCTGAGAGAGAGACAAAGATCGAGGACTATTTTGTTGATTAGAGTGTGAGAAGAGCTATGGTTATCTCTTGGTTTGTGTGTGTGTTACGTGGAGATCATTTCTAGCCATGTTTGAAGCTCGGGTGCTAATTAACCCGAAGTGATAATGGACGACCTCTGATCGATGTGCACCGCTAATGGAGATAATGTGTCTCTGATTGGCCAAAATAAATTTTAATGGATACACCGGCCTATTCAGTGATTTTGTCATTAAAATGTCACACGTGATTCCTACCAGAGCTTGTAGGAATGATCTGAAAACTTTGTTTGTGCTGTGAGGGCATTATAAATTTTGTAAATTTAGCCTATTAATAATATGTGATCCTGGACCACAAAACCAGTCATAAGCAGCACGGGTATATTTGTAGCAATAGCCAACAATGCATTGTATGGGTCCAAATTATAGATTTTTCTTTTATGCCAAAAATTATTAGGATCTTAATTAAAGATCATGTTCCATGAAGATATTTTGCAAATTTCCTACCGTAAATATATCAAAACTTAATAGTAACTTGTAGTAATATGCATTGCTAATGACTTAATTTTGACAACTTTAAAGATAATTTTCTCAATATTTAGATTTTTTTGCACCCTCAGATTTCAGATTTTCAAATAATTGTATATTGGCCAAATATTATATACATCAATGCTAAGCTTATTTATTCAGCTTTCGGATGATGGTTAAATCTCGATTAAAAAAAAAAATTACCCTTATGACTGGTTTTGTGGTCCAGGGTCACATATGATATTCATTCTGCTGGAAAGACAAGCGCTGGTCCCCAACATATGTTGTGTTTTGGATGCTGGTGTCCCTATATAGCTTATCTAGAGTGTCCTGGGTCAACCAACTTCATCAAAAAGACCATGCTGGATGATCAACTGTAACACCACCAACCACAGTAGACCTTCCTGAAGGTTTGTGCTGGTTTAAGCTGATCTTTTCAACTGGGCAGTCATGTAACCTGTTTTGTTAATTGGGTGCTAGTCATAGGGCCTGCCCCAATACCCACTTTTGTGATCAAGTGCTTGTATGCGACAGGGCGTTTAGAAATTTGCTTTCAAGTGCAAGGTATTAAAAATCAAACGTGTAACTAAAGCTCTGTAAAAAATGTCCTTTGTGTGTCTCTTTGGGTATTCAAAATCTCTACACTTAGTCTTATAGTAGATTAAAATGTAACAATTGCTGTACTTCTCAAAATTAGGTGACTAGTTTAGACATTTCAGTTTCATTTCAGCTTAATCTGTAAAAAGTCTTGTCTAAAATGTGTAGTTAGGTTACTTAGTTAACATCTTAGTCATAACATAACATCTTAGAATAAGTTTGAAATCAAATTCTATTTCTATAGCCAATTTCTAAAAACAACCCGAGTCAATAATCTTCCAGTTTTACAGAAGAAAATCATATGTGCTTAATGACCTTTCAGGCAACGTTTCAGCTGCCGTTCATCAGAGGTCATGAAGCTCATGAATACAACATGCCGCGGGATGGCATACGTCTCGTCTAATTGTACATTTCTTATTCGGTGCTTTAGTTTATTAACCACAATAGTCATAATTGTGGCTTCAGGCAGCAGTGTGATGATGGACAGCACTGGGCAGATGGACCTGGGGAGTCTGGATGAGGGAAAGCACTGCTCACAGTACGCTAATAATCAGTATGTGTTTATGTTGCTGGCTCACAACCAACGTGGCTACTTAGGATGTCAAAAAGAGAAAAAATATTAAATTGAACAAACAGTCAAATAATGACATGGCCATTTAGATTTAGACTGGAAGCTCATTTGCAAGTAAAATAAGGGCAGAAACTAATGAATGTAGCTTTGGTTTTGTTTTTTGAGAAATGCCAGGAGCTTGTCATTTCTTTTTGTACTGAAATGATTTTCCAAGTGTGGATTGGTATCAGAGATTGCTTCTTCCAAAAACCGCCTGAAACAAAAACCCAACTGTAAAAGCTTGTAAACGGGTGCATGCTGTTTTGGGCAGCTCTGTAGTGCTCACCTTTGCTGAAGTTCTACAACATGAAGTGATATCCCTCGAGTCATGTGCAGTCTTGTTTGTCTGTAGTAAATATCTGTGACAGTTATAGGTCTCGTCCCGATCTACATTTGACGTAATGCTGCATAAACTGCTAGGTACCAGTCCACACTAATGCAGTGAGGATCCATCTAGAGTCTTGTATGCTTCACATACAGTGAAGAGATCCACTTCAAATGAGTCCTGTATGACTTTTTTTAAGCCAGTCACACCAACATTTAGAGTTTGTCTTGACAATCTTTTGTCGTCTTATAATTACTCTTATTGGGGATTGATTTTTGTTGAATTTTTATTCTACGCCCTTACTTTACATTTCCGTTTGCTACATCAAGATTTGATATTCAAGTGTCCGTGGTCTCATTCTGAATGGTGCACGGCACTATTTTGAGCATATCTAGTCCATATCTATCAGCTTTGAAGTTGTGCATACAGTACCTACTGTATTAGTATGATAAATAAATTGATAAAAAAATGCAACAAATAAATCACTCTTAGCAAATTAAGTTTTTCTTGTCCTTAAAAAAAGGACAAACAATTATTAATGATTCTTCCTTCCCTTCACAGATATTTGTCCAATCTGATGCTCTTTAGAACTAGATTGCTCCTCCACTTACCACTTGCAACAGGAACAGGGTCATGTTAATGGCTGATTCCAAAATATCATGTTTCAGTTGGAAATATGAATAGGAAAGCAATTTCATGTGTTTCTGCTTTGCATTGGATTCCTTTGTTCATTTAACCATATTCTTCAGATGTTTAATAACTTTGGGATATAAACACATTGGCTGGTGTGACCTGAATGGACCCTTCACCATCAGTGTTAGAATGTGACCATTCACGTGAGATGCAGTGTTCTGGTGGGGACTATTGAGTGAGATGTCCAAAGTTCCATTACCTTGGGACATGTGGAGGTGTGATGTTTGTGATTGTGGGTTTTGTGTGGCATAGTTTTTAAAGATCTGGACTGAAACCAAAAGCTGGATGTTCAAACAATGATCTACCACCAAGTCAATACCTGGTTGCTCCAGGGTTTTTTCCTCCCTGCAATAAAAGCACTAGAAGTTATTTTTGATATAAGCACCATCTAAGTGACTCATACATTTAGTCATCTGCAACCTGTTCAGATTGTCCCATTTTCTTTATTTCTTATTCAGTTTCGGTTAGGTAAGTTAGCTTCTCATCTGACCTGCTTCCATGCGTATTACACTCTGTGCTGACCTTAAAGTTGCCATCAAAGTCTCATTCATTGTGGTCTGTAGTATCTCTACGGTGTACTAGTGTAATTATAGATGTGCTCAAAGCTTCAGTACCACATGTTCCAGCTTTCAGAAATATAAAATCACTGGCTTTATATGTCTCTGTGGTGTTGTCCTGCATGACATTATAATAACTCTTTGCATTTGTCATCTGTTGCTGATTTAATTCATTTTTATAAATTGGTTCACCGCTTTTAGCGCTGTGCATAAAAACGGCACATTTGTCCTTTATTCTCTGGCTACTTGATTCTTAACCACAAGGTCTCCTTGCTCTCTTGGTCTTAGTTCCGCTCCTTGGCAGTAGGTGGCAGTAATGTCCTACATTTGAGCTCAGATGAGCAACGTTAGTATGGACTATACTACATGACCACCAGAGACCCCGCTGTGAAATACATTCAGTGCATGTAGCGCCGTCCGACCTCTCCCTCTCTACCTCTGCTGCTCTCTTCCTCTCTGAAAGGATTAATTGTGAATGCACAGACAGTTTCTTAAAACTAATGATTAAAAAGAAACTTAGAGCTCTTCCAATTACGACCCTGCCAAGCATCCATGAGATACTACAGCCCTAATTGGTCAGATCATTAAATCGGGAAGGGAAAAAAGGAGAGAAAAGGAGGAGAAATGAGGGAGAGGGTCTACGCACTGAGTCTTCATGATACCGTGGTAAGAAAAGTAGAGAGAGAGAGTATCGGAAAGGGGAAAGGTATGTGCTGTGAGATTGTTCCCATGGAGACAGCAGATTCTGGGATGCTTTGGGGAGGAAAAAAGTTTCATTTTTGTTGATTGCAATGAAATTGCACTAGGGTAGCTGCAAATGTAGTGTGTTATAATCCAAAGTGTAATTACTGTACACCTGCCGGAAATCATAAGGATAGTAATGTTTTCAAATAATCTTTCTCTTAGACTTTGGACAATTTGCAGGAAACATTGCTGATTAAAGCAGAAAATTAGAAATGAGATGAACCGGTTAGATTAGTCAAAACAATGTGGAAGGACGATGGATTCACAACTCATTTTACTTCTGTAAAGTGACACATTTCCAAGTCAAATGAGAAAAAGTGTAGTGAGACCTGGTTTAATCCATTGGGAATTTATATGAAATAGGAATGCAATAGT
>NW_015639585.1:386745-390542 GCF_001515625.1 Sinocyclocheilus rhinocerous | reverse complement strand
TTGCTTATCAAATATGATACTGTCGGCTTTACAGGGTTAACCAAAAATTTAATTTTCTGTCATCCTCTCATTGTTCCAAGCCTGTATGACTTGTGTGGAACACAAAATAATATATTTTAAATTATGTTAGTAACCAAATATTTTGTTGACCATTGACAAATCAGGACTTCTCAGAATATCTTATGTTCTGCAGAATAAAGTAAGTTGTCTGGGTTTGGGCAAGATGAGGTAAATAATGACCGAATTTTCATTTTTGAGCAAATTTAACCCTGTTTTGTTCTTGTTTTCCAATAGCCTGTACAGCCTGACTGATATCAAAAGATAAAGTTGAATTGTATATTGACTAAGTCTAGACATTCACAGCTGTAATATTAAACACAGTGCAAAAACAATGCCGTAAAACAAGAAATGACATTCACTCTTGCATTAAGCAACAACAGAGTGTCACGCCTCGTAATAGCCACTCTGCAAATTGTTAGCGATGCTGTCATCTAGCAGTCTGTTTGTCACGGATGTATACTCACAGATAGAAGCTTTTGAAGCTCTCACTGTCTCTGAGAGCAAACGCTCTATCAAATTCATTCGCTCTGTTAGACAGACGCCCAGAGTGAAATGCTGTCGTTGCAGAGCTGCCTGTTTTGTCCGGCTTTTCCTCAGAGGGTTGCTTTGTGACTGTGTGCGTTTGTCCTGATCCGCTATTTCGGCCTGACCTCATGAATCCATTAGCGCACTTGTTCTGTTCTCCCGTCCCCTTCGTTTCTCTAAAGACTTGCCGCTCAACAACCTCATGTGAGTGGGAGGGAGGGGAAACCCTTGTAAAGAAATCCGACCAGATGGGCTAAGACACACGAAGACACACACTACACGTTAAGTGCCGTGGATCTCTCGGTGTGCTATGAGATATGAGGTGGCTCTCTGACTTGTCGTTCGAAGCAATACCGTTATCAGCAAGTGCGATATGAGTCGTGTGTTGCGATTGTGGTTTGTGTGTGGATTGCAGTGTGTGTTGCGGGTTATTAATGGGTGATGTGCGTTACGCTTACGGACGATGGGGTTCTCGATTTCCCTGTGCCCATCAGCGCTATTGATGAAGCCATTTGGCTGTTTTAGTTTCCCTCCTACACACACACGCTGTTTGTGGCATGTGGCAAGCTCATCCTGTTGCACTTCACGGCCTGAATTCAAGAAGGAAAATCGAGTATTTGCTCTGGAGTACTACCCGATCAGTGCCTGATACGACACATCAGTGCCACACAAAATATTTTCTTAGAGAATTGTTTCTCGTTTGGTTGTTCATTTTGTTAATGAAATAAAAATAAAGAAATACATTAAATAAGAATCTCTTTTGTTTAATCTTTTTGTTTAAATCTGATACCCAGATTTACCTAGCCTTATCGCCAAATGACTACAGCCCCATTGACTCCCTCTGTCAATGCATTGATGAAATTAACAGTTGGATGTGCCAGAACTTTCTTCCATTAAACAAGGAAAAAACTGAAGTCATTGCATTTGGAAACAAAGATGAAGTTCTTAAGGTGAATGCATATGGAATATAATCACTGTCAAAAATAATCGTACGTAATTCAAAGCATTTGTGTGTCATTTTAATTTACTCGTGCGTAATTTAAAAGTATTGTATGTAATTCTGTTTTTTGTCAGAGTTGGATTCCAAAATCTACGACCACGACAGTTTACAGATACGAGATTTTGTGTGTTTGTTAGAGTACAACTCCAAAATGTACGACTATGACAGTTTACAGACACAACGCTTGTTTTCACAACAGCTCTGTTACACGCACGACATGCGAATTGCGACACGAAGTGCGGTGTGCGAAAGGACTGTCAAAAATACGTCATCATTGTCACAGGCCTTACTATCCGAGGGAAGATGAATCGATTCCACAAAGATGAATTGATTCCACTCATCGTCTCAGGTAAGTGATTTTTTTTCTTTTTCAAATTCGGACATGTTTAAGGGTTAGTTATCACTAATGACAGAGAGGAGTAATATTACACAGATAGTTTAACTATAGTAGAGCTCTTAGTGTACATTTAGGTGTTTAAAGAATTAGAATACAGCTGTTTAGGTATGGAGGACCAAACCTGCAGAAATTAAAAACAAAAATAAATAAATGTGTATAAATAAATAAATACGCAAATAAATAAATAAATAAATAAATGTGTGTATAAATACACGTAATCTTGTTTAAATACATATATAAATAATTAAATGTGTGATGAAAGTAGTCAAATAAATAAAATAAATTGGTGACCAAATGGAAAATGTTTAAGGAAATGCTAAACTCATCCTAACTGTTTTCTTTTAATCACTCATTTATTTCTGAATGTAGTTCCGCATTTATTTTTCCTCTGCACAACATGCTAATGAGAGGGTGTCAACCATGGACTTGCTCGGGTCAGTATTTGAAAAAAAAAAAAAATCACTTACCTGAGACGATGAGTGAGCGCTTGGCTGCTGATCCGCCATTTTGACGCCAGTGGTTTAAAACGGTGGCGGGGCGCAAGCTGAATTTGAGATAGTGGAAAGGGGGACTGGTTTTAGTGAAATAAATGATTGGAGAAGTCTGGAATACTTTAACAGAAGTCATCTGTCATTTCACTGAAAGATTGAGCTCTGACATTTTAATTAAAAATTATGAGTTCAAAAAATATGTTTTAAAGATTAAACAAATGCAGGGATGAAACACTCACAATAGGATTAATAAAATGCATTAAAGAAATTGTAAATTTTCATTTAAATCTAGACAAACTTTCTTTTATTGAAAAACGACGTAACTAAAATAGAAAATGTATTAACTCCCTTACACTGCCTGGTTATGAAAGAATGGCCTACTCTGAATATTTACTGAACAATTTCTGAGGCAATTAGTTATCAAGATTGTATCCTCATTAGCTATTTTAATGTCTATTTGCTGACCATGTGGCTTACTGCAGTTGTGCTAGGAAATATAAGTATAGCAGCAGGTTATCAGTGGGATTGGGCCAGCTCTCCTCGTTTATGAAATTGCTATATTTTCCAGCTTGTGCACTGGGTTGCATTGGCTATAGCTTGTGGTGTCAATTATAACTTCCTGTTCTGATGCTATAAACAGCATGTACCCCTAAACAGACTTAAAATCACCATCTAGAGAAAAATTTATTATTACAAATTAATTATTACAAATTATTACAAATTATTAAAAATAACAAATTATTTTATTTTATTTTCAACAATAAAAAGTTACATGTACCATGACCTAAAGGTGGCCATTTTTAGAATGATGCTAAAAGTATAATTTGTGAAGTATGTACTAGGGTTGGGAATCGAAAATCGATTCCGATTCCAGAATCTGATACTTGAGGTCAGGAATCGGATACTTGTTGTCAAATTAAAATTCCGATTCCGCCTTTCGATTCCTATGCATTCGATCCCCCTTCAACTGCGAGGACCGGACCTAGCGATCTGCCAGGACCTTGCTCGCTAATCTACGCGCTCCAAAGTCTGGCTACATTTGCGATCAGAAAACAAAAAAGCTAAGTATAATATCTGATAGCTAAACATGTTGCAAGAGAGGTGTCACACATGAAAGCACTTTAATTTAAAGGGGTGGTTCACTGGTTTTTTTCTAGGCTTGATTGTGTTTATGGGGTGCAGTCTAACATGTGTTAATGCTTTGTTTTTAAAAAAACGTATTATTTTTCACATAATTTACCTTTATTCCACGCCGCTCTGTCCCTTCTCTGAGAAACGCGCTGATCATTTCCTGCTTTTATGAAGCCCCGCCCTCAGAAATAGG
>NW_015639585.1:383457-385123 GCF_001515625.1 Sinocyclocheilus rhinocerous | reverse complement strand
AAACAAATGCAGGGATGAAACACTCACAATAGGATTAATAAAATGTATTAAAGAAATAGTGAATTTTCATTTAATTCTAGACAAACTTTCTTTTATTGAAAAACGACGTAACTAAAATAGAAAATGTATTAACTCCCTTACACTGCCTGGTTATGAAAGAATGGCCTACTCTGAATATTTACTGAACAATTTCTGAGGCAATTAGTTATCAAGATTGTATCCTCATTAGCTATTTTAATGTCTATTTGCTGACCATGTGGCTTACTGCAGTTGTGCTAGGAAATATAAGTATAGCAGCAGGTTATCAGTGGGATTGGGCCAGCTCTCCTCGTTTATGAAATTGCTATATTTTCCAGCTTGTGCACTGGGTTGCTTTGGCTATAGCTTGTGGTGTCAATTATAACTTCCTGTTCTGATGCTATAAACAGCATGTACCCCTAAACAGACTTAAAATCACCATCTAGAGAAAAATTTATTATTACAAATTAATTATTACAAATTATTACAAATTATTACAAATTATTAAAAATAACAAATTATTTTATTTTATTTTCAACAATAAAAAGTTACATGTACCATGACCTAAAGGTGGCCATTTTTAGAATGATGCTAAAAGTATAATTTGTGAAGTATGTACTAGGGTTGGGAATCGAAAATCGATTCCGATTCCAGAATCTGATACTTGAGGTCAGGAATCGGATACTTGTTGTCAAATTAAAATTCCGATTCCGCCTTTCGATTCCTATGCATTCGATCCCCCTTCAACTGCGAGGACCGGACCTAGCGATCTGCCAGGACCTTGCTCGCTAATCTACGCGCTCCAAAGTCTGGCTACATTTGCGATCAGAAAACAAAAAAGCTAAGTATAATATCTGATAGCTAAACATGTTGCAAGAGAGGTGTCACACATGAAAGCACTTTAATTTAAAGGGGTGGTTCACTGGTTTTTTTCTAGGCTTGATTGTGTTTATGGGGTGCAGTCTAACATGTGTTAATGCTTTGTTTTTAAAAAAACGTATTATTTTTCACATAATTTACCTTTATTCCACGCCGCTCTGTCCCTTCTCTGAGAAACGCGCTGATCATTTCCTGCTTTTATGAAGCCCCGCCCTCAGAAATAGGCGATGGGCTCTGATTGGTTAGCTAGCCCAGTAAAAAAACGCATTCTTTTTCACATAATTTACCTTTATTCCACGCCGCTCTGTCCCTTCTCTGAGAAACGCGCTGATCATTTCCTGCTTTTATGAAGCCCCGCCCTCAGAAATAGGCGATGGGCTCTGATTGGTTAGCTAGCCCAGTGTGTTGTGATTGGCTAAACCGCCTCTAGTGCACGTCTAAATAAGTGTATATTTGGGTAACAGTTCATTGTTGAAGCTGAGCTGAATGAGAGAGAGAGATGTAAAAAGAAGAGCGTGTGTAGAGCAGGGGAACACGAGGAACAGGATTAAGAACCGCTGCTTTAGAACATTGATTTTGAAACGTGTGAATCCATTAGAACTGTTAGAAGACAGAATCGCGATTCATATATGAATAGATTTTTACGTTCACCTCTAGTTTTCTCTTCCTCTTCTCTAAAGCAGCGCAGCATGGCCTCGCCCCCTTTGCTGCCTTTTCCCGAGGGCGGGGTTTATCTGGGTTTGTGATGTCACGAACCCGGGAAGTAACT
>NW_015639585.1:370190-381740 GCF_001515625.1 Sinocyclocheilus rhinocerous | reverse complement strand
GTCCATGTTTAACACTTCTCATAGCTATGTGAAAATAAGTGTATATTTGGGTAACAGTTCATTGTTGAAGCTGAGCTGAATGAGAGAGAGAGATGTAAAAAAAAGAGCGTGTGTAGAGCAGGGGAACGCGAGGAACAGGATTAAGAACCGCTGCTTTAGAACATTGATTTTGAAACGTGTGAATCCATTAGAACTGTTAGAAGACAGAATCGCGATTCATATATGAATAGATTTTTACGTTCACCTCTAGTTTTCTCTTCCTCTTCTCTAAAGCAGCGCAGCATGGCTGCTTTAGAGAAGTGTGTTGCTGCCTTTTCCCGAGGGCGGGGTGTATCTGGGTTTGTTACGTCACAAACCCGGGAAGTAACTTTTTGTAGTCCCTACCAGCCGTTTTTGTAGGCATTAAACTGCCAGAATTTTAAAAGACGATATCTCCGTTTGCAAGGAACTTTCAGCTTTGTAACTTTGCAGATATTGTTTGTTCAAACAGCAACATTACACACTAACGTTAAAAAAGCGAAATCGCAATCAACCACCCCTTTAATAGATCATTAAAAATCGCGAACACTATTCACACACCAACGTGATTCTGTTCCTAAATTACAATGATTCGTCTGTTTCATTCCTCAACCTTTGACGTGTGCGATCAATGTTGTGATCACTTGGTTCGTCCCTGCAACGTACAATCACACCAGTCAGTGTGATTTGAACATTTAAATCTGCGTTCGCGCTGCCATTGACCTAAAGAAAGCAGCTGTCATGTATATGAATGAAACCGGTTCACAGTCTTTTCAGCCACACAGTATCATTATTTCTGTGTTACAAATATTCAAATCACAGAAGTACTGGGATAAAAGTTTATAGTTCAGATCTAAACTCGAATGAAACAAGTACATCTTGAGTGAGTCATTTAGTCATTAATTCATAAATTACATGTGATTTTGTTTAGTTGTCTAATTTGTTTTCTTCAGAATCATGAGAGAACCACAACTTCCATTGGGGAAAAAAAAGAAAAGAAAAAAACCCACAATTTATCCAGAATCATGCAGTTGTATTTTGCACACAAACAGCTCTTAAAGAGTCCAGTTTTTATGTAGCCTGTTGATTTTTGTTCATGGTATTCAGTAGAGCCCGACCGATATATCGTTTTGCCGATATTATTGGCCAATATGAGTCTGTTGCAGATATATCGTATCGGCGATTATGCCACCGATATGAACATTTTTTTACAGAACATATAACGCAGATTAAATGCTTCTGAATGGTGTAATTGCTTAGTTTGTTCAGCAGAGCATGCTCCATTGTTTGCTACTGGCGACCCAGGTCAGTGTAGTGTAGAGATGCACAGATGAGCTCAAACTTCACCCAAGTCCGCTGCTTCAAATTATCCGCCAGTATGCAGATTTTGCATCGGGCGATATGACCAAAATGTTGGTCATATCACCCACCCCAAACGTGTACTGCAGTAAAGAGACACGTGTACCACAACCTCAGGCTCAGACACCAAATGTTCAGCAGTGGGAAAAATTAATTATTCCTATTTAATTTAATTTTTTTTTTTTTTAAAGATGAGGACTGGGTGAAGGGCATAATTAGTGACCGAGGTGGTGGTGAAGTTCCCTTGAGTCTTGAGTCAGATGCTGTAGTATTGATGAAAGATTGTTGTGTCCTTTCGGTGGTGTGTGTGTGTGTTGTCTCCACAGAGCTGTTGTTGGTGCCAGGCTCTATTGATCAGTCCTAACAGTTATCCCAGCCCTTTAAACTCGGCCCAGGACTACTGCAGCACAGAATTAAATGAAAGCAATCCCCCAGAGACAACAGAATGGTGAGTGTGGGGCAGGGAGAGGAAAGGATGGCGTGAACGAGTGAATGAAAGTCTGTTTCATAAAGAGTGTTCAGGGCTGAGGGCTAGGATTTCAACATGTTGAAGATCTCAGAGCTTCATTGATCGAATGTCTTCCTCTCAGCCACACACACTGACCATCAAACCATCAAAGATCACACAATACTCCACACCTATGGATCAGGCTTCCAGGAACCTGAAGAGTTACCGTACATGCTTACAAAAGCTCTTGAACAATACATAGTGACTAAAGATGGCATACTGTTTCAAAGGTGAACATTGCTATTCCTTTTTGACAGAAATGGTGCCGTTTCTCATACCAAAGCTCAGAACCAGTCTGCATTTCCATATGATGAAAATATAACACTATTCAGAAGTTACTATTCAAATTCTAATGTTTTTGAAATAAGTCTGTTTTGCTCACCAAGGCTGCATGTATTTGATGAAAAATACAGTAAAAACAGTAATATTGTGAAATAGTATTAGTTTAAAATTACTATTTTCAATTTTTATATATGTATAAGTATATAAATATATAAATGTGATTTATTTCTGTGACAGCGTAGCTGATTTTTCATCACCCCAGTCTTAAGTTGTTAATCAAAAAACATATTTTTTATGAATAGAAAGTTCTGAAACAACAGCATTTTTTATTATTTTAACATTATAAATATATGTATTATATCACTTTTGATCAGTTTTAATTTCTTTCAAAAAAGTCTGACCTAAAACGTTTGAGCATTATTGTATAACATGAAAAGATCAATAGAACCATTGTGAACTGCAAATAAATAAATAAAATAAATACACTGTAAAAAATTTCCCTGTAAATTAACGTTAATATACTGGCAGCAGGGTTTCCAGGAGTGTACCGTAATTTTACAGTTTTATTACGGTATTCTGAATTACGGCTTTTTTGTAAATTAACGGTAATATACTGGCAGCAGGGTTTCCAGGAGTGTACCGTAATTTTACAGTTTTATTACGGTATTCTGAATTACGGCTTTTTTGTAAATTAACGGTAATATACTGGCAGCAGGGTTTCCAGGAGTGTACCGTAATTTTACAGTTTTATTACGGTATTCTGAATTACGGCTTTTTTGTAAATTAACGGTAATATACTGGCAGCAGGGTTTCCAGGAGTGTACCGTAATTTTACAGTTTTATTACGGTATTCTGAATTACGGCTTTTTTGTAAATTAACGGTAATATACTGGCAGCAGGGTTTCCAGGAGTGTACCGTAATTTTACAGTTTTATTACGGTATTCTGAATTACGGCTTTTTTGTAAATTAACGGTAATATACTGGCAGCAGGGTTTCCAGGAGTGTACCGTAATTTTACAGTTTTATTACGGTATTCTGAATTACGGCTTTTTTGTAAATTAACGGTAATATACTGGCAGCAGGGTTTCCAGGAGTGTACCGTAATTTTACAGTTTTATTACGGTATTCTGAATTACGGCTTTTTTGTAAATTAACGGTAATATACTGGCAGCAGGGTTTCCAGGAGTGTACCGTAATTTTACAGTTTTATTACGGTATTCTGAATTACGGCTTTTTTGTAAATTAACGGTAATATACTGGCAGCAGGGTTTCCAGGAGTGTACCGTAATTTTACAGTTTTATTTGTGAAAAACTATAGTAATTTCATGTACACACACACACACACACACACACAAAAATCAAGCTTCTTCTCATCAACCCTTCAAAATAAAAGTTTGGTCTAATGTGAAGTAATTGTGACAAAAATATATCACTATTGTACAGTAGAATATGTTTGGACATGCTATTTGATTTCAAAAATGTATTTTAACCATTAAAAAAAGAATTTGGAAAAATTTAAACAAAAAAATGGAATTTGGAAATAAATAAAATAAAACGGAATTTGGGAAAAAATAAAACGGATTTACTTAATTTCTTCATGAGTGTTGTTAAATATTAAGTAGATTTTACCTGACAATGACAGGTGAGTTGTACTTCATATTAGAGCATCCTAGTAAAGCTGTGCTAACCAGTATTTTCCTCCCGCAGTGCGCTGGCAGACCGGCGGGGAGACTCGTGAAGACGAAAAAAAGCAGTAAGAGAACATTAAATTGTTAGGTCAACTTTAAAACACATGTAATCACCTTATTTGTTTTATACCAATGCTATCTGTAAGGTATAAATACGTTTGGGTGAATAAATGTCTGTAAGAACATCGGATGGACTGTATTTGTGTCATTTTGTTAGGTTAATGCTTCAGCTACAGATGATGTGTTGCGCAATTGTTAATTGGGTTTCTTTCTTTAGTAATGGCATTCATTCTCGCTACATAAGATACCTGTCTGTTATGTAGTGCCCTGTTATACTGCATTACTGTGTAATATTTATGGTTTCTATAGCTGTGGCATCATTATGATGGTATGAAGAGATGGATTAATTCATGTAGGACGCCACTGAAGGCCTAGGTGTAAAATGCACGGCCCGCCACTGGTTAATATATGCCAACTTTACACACGCCTAACTTAGGAACAAGAATGCAAATTAAGCAAATCCTCCATTTTAAACCACACTGGGTTGGCGCCAATGCAAAACGCAAATATAAAGATTGTGCAAATAATTGTTTCAGATAATCAAGCAAACACACTTACTTCAGATCCCTGTTATCTGTAATCGAGCTTCAATTTGAGATAAAATCCATTTAGGCTATAACGTATATCCACTGAGACCGACGCTTCTCTCACTGGTATCAAAAGCTAACCGTTGCTCCCCTCCCCCACCGAACGCAAGTATTTTATATTTTCCTCTATATAAGGTTAACATTTACAGGATTTTACACCAGGAAACAACAAAACATGCAATTAGCTGCAAGAATCGCTCTCTCTCTTTCTTACACACACGCGCACACACACACACTTAACTTAACGCTAATTCACCGTCTTAAACCTCAGGGTTGGCAACAATCTGTCAAAGGCAAATTAAAAGATTGTGCCCACATAAAAAATAAATATATCAAATAAACTTATTTCAGACTCTGATCTGCTTACCTGTAAATGAGCTTCAACTTGAGATGAAATCCATGCATATAAAACTTTCACTGAAACTGATGCTCCTCGATGTGTCGGTGTCAATCACTTGTACCAAGCTAGCCTTTGGTTCCCCTCCCCCACCGATCACGTGTGCATTTACGGTAAGACACCGTAATTTTAGAAAACAGTTCAGTACTATAAATACGCTGTAAATTTACAGGGATTTTTTACAGTGTACATATGAATAAGAATAAATAAATAATAAAGAAAAATAAGAATACATGTAATATTCTTATTAAAAGAATAAATGTAAACTAAAATAATAATTATAATCGCATAATTCTAAATACAAGGTCTAAATTGTTCCCATTTGTTTAAAAACATCAGTTTATATCATACATAGCATTTTTGTCATTTGCTGCCAGTCGAATCACCAACGGTTGCTGTATCTCATGTAGCCTCACATCGCCAACTCTCATCAAAGAATGCATAACTTCCAATTGCTTTGACATTATAAGATGCTGTCAGTGTGTATATTTTGACATAAATAATCTAATTCAGCATATTTATGTCACTGCAAACTGACTTTGATGTAACTGGGAGAAGTTGTATAATATATGGCAAATAAAAATCATAGCAGTCAGTCCACACATGATTTATATAAAAAAAATCATTTTAGATGGGCAGGGAAAATAAAGTGGCTGAGTAACTTTGCAGTGTGACAAAAATAGACTGTATGTCAACTGAATATCACATCACTTCCAGTGTTCAGTGCTTTGCTGACTTTTAATAGGAGCAATCTAATTTTGTTTTGTCAGTCAGAGTTTTGTGGTGATCATCTGGACAGCAGGTTTATGGAGCTGGTGCTGAGCCATTTTTGACCTAGAACCACATGTTCTTCAGTAGAAACACAAAGAATTGGACCAGATTGGGCACTGGCACAAGTACCCACACTTGTCCAGTATAGAATTCTTCAGGCATCGGATGGATAAAACAGTTTTGGCAGTCATGATTTAAGCAAGGGTCAGGCTCTCTGATTGGCTCCTGTGATCTTATGGCCGCTGTGTAATTTGCAGAGGTAAACTTATGGGCACACTGGCGTGACACTAATATGTCTTGTGGCTGTTGACATTCCTGTCCGAATTTACTGCTGTCATCAAGGTCACACTCCCTCTCTTTCTCTCTCTCTCTCTGTGTCTGTATAAGTCTTAGTCCACAAGAGTGATGACCACAAGTCAGGCTCAGAGAGCAGGGCAAATTCTCTGTCTGTCAAAGCCCTAAAGCATTTTATAGTGAGCCTTACACAAAACACACACAATGCATGCTTTTGTTGACTTTCTCCAATATACAAAGGCCTGCAATGAATAGCAATAGGCTTGTTCTGTCCGCAGAAATAGAAATCTGAAATTTATTGAAGGGATTTTTTTGGAAGGTGGGTATTTTGTGAGCGGTGAGCAGTCCAATGTAGCAGCATTACCTCCAACCAATGACTTGAGTTTGTTTTAAATGGGGTGGCTGTATTAAATACTGTAAAAACAGTGGTATTGTGGAATGTTATTACAGTTTAAAGGGGTCATGAACTGAGAAATCAAAATTCCCTTTATCTTTTGATATATAAGCGGTCATTGTGCTATAAAAACATTCAAGTTTCAAAACTCAAAACTTTCTCGTTAGTCTAAAAACAGCTTACTGTATATTGAAGCCAATCTGCCAAAAAGACATGTTTTGGAATGTGTCACTGTATGACCTAATAGTGTGGCTAAACACCGCCTCCGCAGAAGAAGATTAATGCCTGCTCCTACAGCACTACCTGTTTAGCCCCGCCCCACCAATTATACAGCACTGCCTGTTTAGCCCCGCCCACTGACTTGCACCGCTAGTAGGTAAATTATAAGAGCAGAAAACGCAGGTCTACGCAGAAACCAAACGACAAAGTTTTAACATTATTTTTAATGAAGTGCCAGACCGCGTTGGTCCTTTGAACTTGGTCCTTTGTTCACTTCATTTTACCACAGATTCCTTTACAAACAAGTATAATGGCATAATTCGACACAGGATTTTCAAAAAGATTGAAACTAAAAGATGATGCTGTGCTGACTATATTGGATCACTACTGCTTTGTCTGTTAAGAGACTAAACGCATTTAGGGCCAGATGTACTAAACAGGGCAAATTAGTGTTGGAGCGCAATTCCATAAAAGCGCAGATGGGAGGGGAAAATTCTGCGGGTGATTTACTGACAAGGTGCACATTAAAGAACACAGACGCAACATCTCATTTCCATAATGACCAGCACATTCTACCAAGAGCAATGCAAATAACCGCCTGCTTTTTTTTTTTAAGACCTGCTTTTTTGGGCGTTAAATAATGCCACAAATACCAGTGGATTGACGAGTGCAAATCTTAGTAAATCATTCATTTAAATACTCTCCTCCCATACATTTCAGGGCTCTACAGTGCGACCATTTCAGTCGCATTTGCGACTGAAATCTACTGCGTGCGACTATGAAAAAATATTTAGGAGCACCAGTGCGACTGACCAGATCTTCATCATATTTGTGATTGTGATTTTTTGATCAAATTTTGGTGCTCCTAAATTTTTGACTGTGCTCCTAAATTTTTTAAGTTAGGAGCACAAGCCCTGCATTTACAGATCGAAAGGGAAACTCCTTCAAATGCATATTCAATAAGGTGCGTTGCAAAAATAACTGTGTCCATGCCTTTTCAGCACTATAATTTCCCACTGCATGTCTTTAGTAAATACTGAAAGTAGTTTTTTAACGCCAAATGAGGGTTTGCGCTGGCACAAGCTGATAGTAAAACTGGCCCTAAGTATAGTGTAAATAAGTAAATATTTATTTTTATATTGTATTATATTTTATTATTAAATTTTTGATTTGGTCCAGTACATTTGTGAATGTGGCTCTGTGAACAGGCGTTGTTCATATCATCTCTTTCTCATCTTTGTTTTTTTTAATAGCTCTTCATGGTGGTGGCAGATTTTATCTAATTAAAATCAGGCCAGATTAGATTAACAGCAATCAGTGACTTCAGTGAATTAAAAAAAATCCATACTGTATGAGAGAGAGGGGGAGAAATATGAGGAGGGTGTTGAAGCATAATGACGTCACTGGAATATAGCCCCATCGATCCTCAATCCGGCTCTGAGCTGTCAGTTTACTGCTCACATGTGATGATTTTATGGGGCATGCACGTGCACTTATGCACGTGTGCTCAGGGAAAGAGAGGATATGAAAATGAAGTGATGCAAATCAAATCCTCTCTTCCTTGAATATGGAAGAGTCATGCTCTTTCTCAGAACTCTGAACTGGATTAGCACCATCTCACCAGAGGACAGACAATCTCCTTGTGGAAAAATATTGGACATGAAAGCAGACTGTAAAGTTTTGTAGTCTCTTGTTATAAATGGGCTGGATTCAGCCACTTGATCTATCATTAGTTAGTTTATCGCGTAATTTATTTTCTATTTCATAGTAATTTGATAGATATGCATCTAGAAAAAGAAAGTCAGACCTGCTAACAAATATTTATTCCACTAACTGCTGGATTAATTATGATGCTAGCCAACATGTCTACCAGTCAACGATTACAGTTTTGTAGACAGAATCAGTTTTTTTGCTAAATTCATATTGCACTTTGGTTCTTATGTGGGCATCAAAAGATCGAATCTTGCTTGCGCCATTTCCAGATCTCCCTCGTGAAGTGACACAAAATTACAGCCATTACTCCAGCCTTCAGAAATAATTCTAGGATGCTCATTTGGTGCTCAAGTAATATTTCTTAATAAGTCCCTATGATTTCCGCGATGATTTTATGATTTCTAGTCATAAAAACTGGATTTACAGTACAACGCGGAACGTCACGGAATTTGCCAAATTTTGTATAGATAAATCAAAAGTAGGTCTGTGCACTTAAATCAAAATGCGATATGGACTAGTGTCTGTAAATATTAAGCCGCAAAAAATACTATTTAAATATGATTCCTGCATCTGTGTGTCTCTGTTGTGAATGAATGGCACAGATACCCGGATTTTTACTACACATACTGAAGCACGTGGGTTTTCAGCCTCTGGCGCCTCAATATATGAGTACATGAACACATGAATAATCTCTAGAACTGCTCTGAGAGTCACTTCATGAGCATTTTACTGTTTAATTTGAGAAGAACTATCGTCATGTCATATACAAACAGAAACTTAAAGGTCTTCCCAACAACCCATCAAAATAAAAGTTCAGTTTAACTTGAAGAAACTGTGACAGAAATATATTACTTAATGTAATGATAGTACTACTACTAATACTAAAGTTATTATTAAAACATTTCTTAAGGAATATTTACCAGAACAAATATTTAACAGAATTTGTTTATAAAAAAAATGTAAATACACAACATAGTATTTCTGAAAATAAATAAAATAATATATATTTTTTAATAAAATCAATTAATTAGATGATTATTACAATTTAATAAAACCATTAATATGTAATTCAGATAATTAATGGAAAACACAGAATTAGGTGAAAAAAGAATTTGAGAAAAAATAAATTAAATTTTTAATTTAAATATTTTTTGTTTTAATACATTTCTGTTAAATTGTGTAAGTTTCATTATTTCAATTAATCAGACATGCTTTTTTTGATTAATTAAATTAAATTTAACCATTAAAAGTCTATTAAAATAAAAAAAAGGAATTTGGAAGAAAAAATAAATAAAATAGAATTTGGGGAAAAAATAAAACAGATTTCATAGGACCCTACAATATTATTGTCACAGTTAAAAATGTTTTTTGCTGCTTAGCTTTTTTGTTGAAACCATGAAGCGGCTGTTCCTTGATGAATAAAGTTCAAAATAACAGCATTTATCAGAAACAAAAATTTTTAACAAAGTAAAAGTAATTTTTGTGTTTATTGCATCCTTGCCAAGTAAAAGTATTTTTTTTTATCCAAAAAACAAACAAACAAAAAAACGTACTGACCATGAACATTTGAGAGGTAGTGTAAATAATCAATTTAGCCATCTAATAAAGAAAACAACAGATCATCTATTGAAATGATCTCCCCAAACCTCCTCAACAGACAAGCTCCTTGCAACTTTTAAGAAATGTCTGAAGACATGGAACTCTGGAACAGGCTGAATCCTGTTAATGCACTCTCTTTAATATACGCTTTATACAATGTTGTGAATGTAAAAATAAAAGCAAAATGAGACCGGGGCTGTCAAGCTCAAAGTATCAGAAGTATCAGGAAAGAAGTACATACGACTCATGCACTATATTCCAAGTAGTGTTGTCACGGTACCAAAATTTCAGTATTCGGTACCAATACCAGTAAAAATCCACAGTTCTCGGTACCAATTTCGGTACCTACCAATTTCTGTACCAAAGCAAAACACAAAAACATGCTAATTAAAAAATTTGACTATACTTTCATTTAATCCAAACTGTGTACATATTTAATTTTAAAGGGCTTTTAAAACCTTCTAGAGTTATTCAGCCAAGAATAACAACTGAGTTAGCTAAAAAAAAAAAAAAAGCCCAGAACAGCTTTTGTACATTCTCTAACACGCATATTTTAGATCCACAATTCATTTAAAAGCCTCTGGTGTGTAAAAATAGTAAATATCATCATGTTCACCTCCTGTTTTTTTTACCCTAGTAAAAGTTATAGGAGCATTACATAGTTAATAAAGAAGCTTCATTCTAATGCTCATTATATTAGCGTTAGCCGTGCTTATGCTAACGATTAACTACTCTAATAACAGCAATGTTCATTTCAATCCGACATTCAAATTAAAATAATGAATAATATTCATAACAGAAGCGGTGTTTCCCACCGACTTGCACTCTATTTGTGGCGGCATATATATGCAAATTCATACTCTGACAGCAGGAGGTGCTTGTAGAGCGGGAGAGATAGAGGTTTCCCCGGTAACGGCTGTAATCAAATAAGCGCTGCGCTCCCAAACGCTGCTTTATCAGGCATAACAGGCAAGATGAAATGAGAATGACATCCATAATTTTCTGAAGACAGTCTTCTGAATCTAGTATAGCCTTGTTCTTCGTCTGTTTACCCGTGTATTGATCCTTGCCTGTTATCTCGTTTTGTCTGATCTCTGCCTGCCCTGAAGTTATAGCCTGTTTTGGAATTACCCTTTGCCTTGCTGTTTCGGACTGTGTTTGCACCTCGCCTGGTAGTGATGGGAAAATGAAGCTTTGCAAAGCACCGAGGCTTTCCCCTCAACTGTATCGTAAAAAGGTTCATTACTCAAAGCTTTTCAAGACGGTGCACACTAACGACATCTTGTGGTCAAAAGGTGGAAAAAGCTGCCTTTGCGTCCCAGACGACCCAGCCATTTTTGGACTGTTTGTCACAGATCACGTGGTTTTGGCAAAACGAATCAAGCTCCGGTATAGTGCTTCACTGTGAGATGTTTCGTTTTTTTGATACAAGCTTCGAAGCCTCGGTGTCGAACGTCACATCACTACCGCCTGGACTCTAGCTCGTCTTGTGGATTCCCCGTTTGCCTCGCCCTCAGGATTACGTTCGCCGAAGATCGACCACGCCTGTTTACTGGAATACTCTTGTGTCTTGCCCTCAATATACCTGTTTGCCATTGTTTGACCCATGCCTGTTATGACCACGTCTCTGTCTAATAAAAGCCTGCAGATGGATCCGCAC
>NW_015639585.1:369509-370102 GCF_001515625.1 Sinocyclocheilus rhinocerous | reverse complement strand
TTGTTTGCCGGAGATCGTCCATGCCCGTTTACTGGAATACTCTTGTGTCTTGCCCTCAATATACCTGTTTGCCATTGTTTGACCCATGCCTGTTATGACCACGTCTCTGTCTAATAAAAGCCTGCAGATGGATCCGCACGTCTCGCGTCTCGTTCGCCCCGTAACAACACTTACCACAACCCTAAACCTACCCTTACAGTAATGCAAATACAGTAATTATGTGTTATATTCGCGGTTGTGGCTAGAAGAGATACAGCTACAGGAAACCAACAATAACTTTTTTTTTCTACCTATTAGATTGTGTTTTATTAAAGTCTACACCTACCCCAACCCTAAACCTACCCTTACAGTAATGCAGATACATTAAATATTGTTATTAAATATTGTATTGTTATTACAATATCTCAAATATTGTTAGCGTGAGAAAAAGGACGCAATATTGATGTGCGCATGCGCAGTAAACCCTGGTAGGACAATCTGACGGGTAGGATAAAATGTCAGGACACCGGCATGGAGACACAAATGACATACCCGAAATAAAAAGGTTGCTGCTCATGAGTCTTTCTGACTAGATACATAATCAACATATGTTC
>NW_015639585.1:355778-369019 GCF_001515625.1 Sinocyclocheilus rhinocerous | reverse complement strand
TGGTTCGCGTTATTTGAATCAGAATACGAAGCAGTCACGTGGTTGTGTGCGAAAACGAAGCTTCGGACGTCACAGATCACGTGGTTTTGGCAAAACGAATCAAGCTCCGGTATAGTGCTTCACTGTGAGATGTTTCGTTTTTTTGATACAAGCTTCGAAGCCTCGGTGTCGAACGTCACATCACTACCGCCTGGACTCTAGCTCGTCTTGTGGATTCCCCGTTTGCCTCGCCCTCAGGATTACGTTCGCCGAAGATCGACCACGCCTGTTTACTGGAATACTCTTGTGTCTTGCCCTCAATATACCTGTTTGCCATTGTTTGACCCATGCCTGTTATGACCACGTCTCTGTCTAATAAAAGCCTGCAGATGGATCCGCACGTCTCGCGTCTCGTTCGCCCCGTAACAACACTTACCACAACCCTAAACCTACCCTTACAGTAATGCAAATACAGTAATTATGTGTTATATTCGCGGTTGTGGCTAGAAGAGATACAGCTACAGGAAACCAACAATAACTTTTTTTTTCTACCTATTAGATTGTGTTTTATTAAAGTCTACACCTACCCCAACCCTAAACCTACCCTTACAGTAATGCAGATACATTAAATATTGTTATTAAATATTGTATTGTTATTACAATATCTCAAATATTGTTAGCGTGAGAAAAAGGACGCAATATTGATGTGCGCATGCACAGTAAACCCTGGTAGGACAATCTGACGGGTAGGATAAAATGTCAGGACACCGGGTTGACCGGGTACTCGGTACCACCGGTACTTAAAAAAACCTGGTACCGTAATGTTTTCATTTTTTTATTACCGACTTGGTACCGAAGTACCGGGTCTTCTGACAACACTAATTCCAAGTCTTCTGAAGTGAAGGGGTTTTCATTTTTGGATGAAGTATTCCATTAAGGAAAGAAGCAGCTATGTTTCAGTAGACAGAAAGAGTGTGTTAAAGCATGTGTGAAGTGTGACGCTCTGTCTGTCTGTGTTTTGGTGTGTGTGCTCCAGTCAGTTCTGTGGACTCCAAGGGCCCATTTCTTCTGTCTGGTGAACAGCCTCTGATCAAGAACCCTCTCTCTCTCTTCCTCCAACATCCCAACAGAGCACCACAAGCTTTTTTTTCAATTATTATCAGCTTAACGGGTGATCCTGAAACCAATCAATACGTGTTGAAGAAAACTTTTCACAGTAAATAATAGTTTCCTCTCTATTCCTCTCCCCCTCTCTCTTCTTTAGCAACTAGAGGTGTTTCTTTTTCTCATCCTTTCCATTCATAATGTTTTCTATTTTGATGCTCTTCTGTAGCTGTAGATATCGCCGCTGAGAGGCCTCATCTATTACAGCTACCCTGACTCAGCTAGCCTGTATTCTGCACACGTGAGAGACATGTAACGCCTCTGCTGTTAATAAACTGAGATTTAGTGGCATTTAATGAGATTATGAGCTTGATAAATCAATTAAATTTCAATTAAATACTAACGACTTTCCGCATTCATGCCGTTTAATATATCCTTTTTGTTAAAGGGTAGGTGATTGATATAATCCAGCCTAAATCTACAATTTTACCCCTGCTTGTATTCTATCAAATACAATATAATGATAATTGTATGAATGCCCTATTATATTAATAATAGATATTAGGTGAAGGTAATGTAATAGCATATCAAAGAGGAGATCCAACAAGAAAAAGCAGTACGAGCTGTGGCCTATAATGGTACTGTCAGCACATGCTCCATGACAATCATTTGGTTGATGTACGCTTGTATATTTTGCACTTTTTAAGTGACTTTTCATTGTGTGTATTGACTTGGGGTCATGTCATGAAGAAGCTTTTTTTGACAGTTAAACAAGTTAAAAAGGGTTTTAAAACTTGTGAGTGAATGGAATAAGCATCTGGGATTCTGTTATAAGTATTTAATTAATTCCTTTAGATAGTTCTGAAGAATTTGATTCTGCAAGAAAAGTCATCTTTAGTCATCCGTCATTTAAAAAAAAAAAAATAATAATAATCTCGATATAGATAACTGTAAAGTTTTTTTGCACCAAAAAATATTTATTTTCCAAACAGCAATATCGCTCTTGTGATTGTTGTATAAACATAAGTTGTTCAGAAACTCATCCTTGATTACATACGATGATGATGGATGTTAGGGGTGTGTCAAAGTCAAACTGTGACATCACGATTATCCTGATTTCAAATCTTGTCGTTTCAGAAAGGTTTGGAATAATTCATATTTTAAACTGGGGAATTAGTTTTGAGTTCTGAAACTTGCTGTATATATATTTTTTTATTGTAGAGGAACCTCTCATATGCATAAATATCAAGAATTGTGATTTTCAATTTCATGACAACTTTAACTTTTTATCTGTTATCTATGTGAATACAGATGTATTGCTTGGTATGCACAGACTAGTAGGACTATTGTTTATATATTTTATATATTTAAACAAGATCCATTTATTATTTGGGTAACAATGATTTTGTAAAAAAGTGCCATACAGATTAAGTACTACTTCTATGTGCTTCAGTACCACTGAACATTTATAACTTTCACAGTTTGTGCCACATTTCTGCACGAATCTTTGGTGAACCAGTCATGATGTAATCTTTATGTATGAATCACATAATCTGTTTAAATCCAGTAGAAACGTTTTTAACTCAAACTCACTGTTTTTGCTAGCAACCATTTATACATTGTTCTCGTTTTCTAATATCCATTTAACCTCAGGACAACCGCAAAGCTGCAGTGTATTAAACCTCCTCCGCACAAGCAAATGAGGGAGGGAGAGAAGGAGGTGGAGGAACAGACAGAGTGAAGATGGGAGGAAGGGGAGGGTGGGAGATATAAATTTAATATTCTGTTGTCATCATAAAATGGTGCTGTGGCTTTAGTGTGTCAGAATTGAGCGCTGAGCCGCAGATTTACTCCAGATGTCAAAAGAAACTGCTCTTCATATTTCAGTTGGTGTCACGCAGCACTCTGGCTTGATGAGTGATCTACGGCTCTCATAGCTGCTGCGGGATGGACATGTCAGACAGTCTTCAACTTCCTGTTTTACAGGGAATCATTGTCCCCTGGTTTTTACTCCTCAAGAGGAGGAGCATTTAGCACATCTTCCTTCTTTTGTCATTTCTTTTGCTAGTCACATTTTTCACATGGATACATAGAGATCTGAGAGGGCTTTATGCCGATTCGCCTTTTTGCCACTCCAGCACTTCCTTTTTGTGACTTGTTTCCTTCCTGGTTTATTCTATTCAGCCATTATTTATTCTCTCTCCCTGTTGTATGCTGCACAATTCACATCTCATGATCTGTGCATGCTCAGCATTTCATCTCAGAAAAAGCAACACACATACACACACACACCATACACACAGGATCCTCAGTGTTTACTCATGGACACACTCACCTGTCAGGTCATTTTTTAAAGTCTAAGATGTCAAAATATAGTATTGACTCCCATTGTTAGTTTTTCCCTTGAGGAAAGCTGGTAGGCGGGGATGGGAGTAGTTTTGTGTGTGTGTTGGAGTATGAGAGATCATTAGTGGTTCTTGCTAAAGAAAACATCGATATTACTATTGCTCTTACTGTCTTCAAACCACCTAACCCCAAGTATAAAACTTGGACACGTAACTTGTCTCATACTGTACAGACACGAATAGTAATCCGATTTCCTTCAGAAAATATAAAATCTAGTTTTTCATGGTTGTTCGTGTGCAAGTGTTTGGTTCATGGCAATGATACTCACAATTTAATTAAGGTGCATGTTACACATCATGACTTTTAAAATGGAAAAAAAAGCTCAAAACTGAGTTTTAGCTTTCTCTCTTTCTCTCTCTCTCTCTCTCTCTCTCTCTCGCCCTCTCTTTTGCACTGGGGTAATGATGCTTATCTCTCGCAGACTGTGCCATCAATAACCTCTTTCCTGAATGTTTGTGTGTGCATGTAGGGCCTATGTGTTTGTGTGTATAAAGAGCACTCTTTCATTTTGCGTTCATGCTCTACTGATTTCATACATGAAGTACGCCATCGGAGATTATCTACTTTTCAAACTAACACTCTGGGAATGCAGGATTATGTCAGGTCATCTGAAAGCAGATTTTAATATTTAGTGTTCAAAAAAAGTAGTTTTCAAAATGTACACAAACCCATTCTGGTAATGTGACTTTTATTCAGATTTACATTAATCATGTAGCTTCTGATATCATCTGGATTCAGAAGAGGTAAAATGGCAGACATCTAAAAAAAAGACAACACTGGAGTTCCATGTACCCCCTTCAAGAATGAATAAGGCAGTAGTTGTTTTTTTGAAAATTGAAAATCAGGTGAAAAACTTGATTGAAAGCGGAATATGGATTAATGAAACGTACGTGCCTATTACACTGTTGTCGGCACCGGCAACGAAAATTGTCGTCTCTAATGTACCCCCGTTCGTTGGTAATGAGAGTATCATTAAAGAGCTGACTAGATTTGGCAAAATTGCCGGTGCTGTAAAAGAGATTTCGTTGGGTTGTAAAAATGCTGCACTTAAACATGTGCTATCTTTCAGAAGACAAGTTTACATGTTTTTGAGCTCTCCCACTAAAATGCTCGATGTGTCTTTTCGGGTATCTCATGGAGAGGGCTCATACATGGTGTACGCTAGTACAGAGACTTTGCGGTGCTTTGAATGCGGAGATTTTGGACACAAACGGTTCACATGCCCGCACAAAGCGCGTAATCCTGAAGAGGAAGGCCCATCCGAAGGCCCACTCAATAGGCCGCAGATTGTGACGGAGAGTACAACGCAACAACCTGAAAAGGCAGATACTATCACTGAGGTAAGGCTAAATGTTTTAGAAAATATTGTGAATGATGCTGAGCTTCCAAGTTGTAGTGATGTTGTTAGGAAAAGATGAATATAGGATGAAAAATTGGGAAGGATTAGTAGAGGGAGTGCTTGTTAAGTTGTCTAAATGGAAATGGCTGCTACCCCAGTTATCCTATAGGGGAAGAGTCCTGATAGCTAATAATCTTATAGCTTCCACCCTTTGGCATAAGTTGATGGTTTTGGATCCTCCAAGAAACATAATAGAAGACATTCAAAAGACTCTTGTTAAGTTCTTCTGGTCAGGACAACACTGGTTAAAAGCTGCTGTCCTCTATCTTCCAATTCATGAGGGAGGACAAGGACTAATTGATATCTTTTCTAGGATTGCAGTTTTCCGTTTGCAAGTGGCACAACGTCTTTTATATTATCAGCATCAGCAGTGGATGGATGTAGCATGTGCTCTGCTGCGGAAAAACAGAAGAATGGGTCTGGATAAGCAATTATTTGTCATGTCCCTTGGAGGAGTAGCTTTGGAAGAATTGACTGTGTTCTACCAGAGTGTATTGCAAGCTTGGCAGACTTGATCCTTTTCATGAGAATGGGATGGATCCAATCAGTGGGTATATGAAGAGTGTGTGCACCCAGGTGATGTCAAAGCACCGTGCCACACTCTGACTCTCAGCCCCATCTGATGACCATCTGTACCCCTTCTTCAAAGAATCTCTGTCTCTTTCCCTCTCTCATCCCCTCTCCCCCCCACCAGACAAATGAATTATTAACTCTCTCGTTCAGTTGACATCCGAGCGATTTGTTTCATCCTTCCATTCCGAGGTGCAGGAAAAAAAAACTCTGCTGCGTTCCAATTGTTCACCGACAATCCCCTTCTGGCGTCAAATTATAACAGTGTCAATGGTGTAGTGCTGATTTATTGATGACATCATAGTTGTGTTATTTTTGTGAGACTGATTTGTCATTCTTAAGCGCCCAATCACGTGCGATGTTGTCATACATCATACCCATAATCGTGGCACCCCTGTGTCTCGCCACTCAGTGATATTTTTCCATATTCAATTGCCTGTAAAATGCTTCTGTATTCTTTTGAGTGCAGGAGATGTCCCAAAGCCTCTTAGACACCTTGCCATCTGTTGTGTTAGGATGTAGTTTCAGTTATAATTGCATTTTGACTGAAATTTAGTCTAAGGATCTAATGCGAGTCCAGCGTTAAAGTAATTGAATGAAAGAGGTAAAGATCATAACAAAGAAATGAAATAGGCGGGAAACAAAAATTCACCCGTATTTGCACTCGCTTTGACCTTATTTGTGAATCACAAACACCTTTCATCCGTGTAATTTCATCAGCTGATCAGTCACATGGTAATATGCGCTTTTTAAGGTTAACATGAGAATGCCTTCAAAACATAGTTCTGAGAAGCGCTTCAAAGACTCAAAGGGATGAGGTCGGACACATGTTAGATATCGTCCCTTTCATCTTCAAAATACATGAACGCATATTCATATTTTTAGCTAAACAAAGGTCGTTCTGATATATTTACACTTTAAAGGCTGCTTGACTCCTCTTTGGCGTTGATGTGTGGCAGAACGGTGGTGATGAGTGTGATCTCTTTGAGATGCGATCCCATCAGGGGCGTTTTATCTGAGGAGACGTGAGGCAGTGATTCCTTTAAAAAATTTGGATGCAAAAATAACTGACTTGGAGATAATGAAGAAATAAAACTAAACAAGTATGAAATTATATAAAGGAGTGCTTTCCATATCTCTGAAGTAATATTGTCCTACAGAAGGGTAGACAAATGTTTGTCAAATGTCGTTGTCAAGGAGTGAAACGTCAAAATACATGTGACTAGTTGAGTGTTGCTATTTATACTTGGTGCAAACAGTATCTAAATTTGCTGCTGCCATATTGGTTGATTGTTGATAGTGAAGTTTAAGGTAAAATGGTGCTGTCTTTAAACAGGAAAAGGTGTAAACATCATATGGAATTGGAACATGAAAAATGCAAACACAGAGCAAGGACTTCGCCGCCTCACTTCAGAAGTTGACCACACACCACTGCTGGACCACATGTGTAAGTAAACACTGCTAGAATAAACCGTATTTGTCAACACAAGTAAACCGCTCGGCTCACTAAATCAATGAACTGGTATCAAAAAACATACTGGTTTTTTTTCCTCTATAGGGGTTTGTGGAAAAATATACCAGCATTAAAGTCACATCAGTAACAGGTTTCCTCAGGCAAAGATCTGGTTTGAAATGCACTGCTGCTCATGCACACACAAAGATCACACACCTTATCCTTTGACAGAATGTTTAAGTAAGTCAATATTTATTATTTCATTAATCTCCTGACAATAATGCATCATAAACAATGATGCAAGCTTTCTGAAACTGTCCTGATGGGGAAGACAAAAGAAGCGTGAAGACGAAGGAAACTTAATGAGGAAAGAAAGAGAGGAATTTGTGTGCTCCGTCGGGAGGAAGTGCTTAAGTACTTTCTGACGGCATGCTTGTCTCTCCGACATCAAACGATTTGTTTTATCCGTTTCATATTCTGCTCCTCAAACCGCCGGCCACACGCTGCTTTGATGATGAAACGCAGAGGACACTGATACAACGGATCGGTGCGCGCGTGTGCGTACATGCGTTTGTGTGTGTGTCTGTCTGATCTGGGATGTTCGAGTGTGTAGATGCAATAACAAAGTTCACGGTGCCAGACAAAGGCTGCCATCATTGCCACAGCAACACCTGTGCTGCTTAGAGAGAGAATGAGCGGTGGGAGAGAGAGCAACAGATTGAGTGAATGTGAGAGAGTCACCGACAGATTCGTTTGTTCTTCTGCCAACGCCCTCCCCCTCCAGCAAACTCGTTCAATACAAAAGACGAGTGGGGGAAAAAAATGCTCAAAACAATATGGGAAAAAAAGTGTGAGGGAGGGGGCGGAAAAGCAAGGAAATGTGCTAAAAGCCTCTCCTGGGTCAGCAGGATACTGCCTAAAAATAAACAAATAGCACTTTATTGGCCTAGCAAAAGAGGAGACATGTTGCTCAGTCTTCGAGGACTGCCTCAAATGGCCTCTTAAGGACCGGGAAAGAAGCAAGCGTGAAACGGCGGCATGCCAACAGAGGCAGCTCTTCAGCTGGGGATGTTGGTCCGTAAAAAGAGGAAAGAAGACAAAAAGAGGTGAAACACCTGTTTCTGGGACAGATTGTGTCTGTTGAGAACATTCAGTGTTATAGGTATGTCTGTGCACCATCTGCTGTAAGCGGCGATCAAACACATTCGAAGACTTGTACACCTAATTATACATATTTAACACTTACGCCATATTGTCTTCGAGTCAGGTCTGTCCTTTGGGAGTTAAAAAAACAGGTTTTATTCAGAGGCTTCAGGTGCATACACACACGCATTCACATGATACACAGAGAAAAGTAGTAAATATAACACTGTTTTAGCCTGACGTTACGTGATTAAGTGATAAAGTCTTTTTCAAGGAAATTCAGTTCACTTGGCAGTCATATTTGCAATGCCTCTGGGCAGCTTTTTTTGGGCATCCAAGACCAAGTCCTGTCTGACATTAACCATCCATAGATGTTGTTTCTTACTCTCAAAGAGCATACAAAGCCTAATATTTCATGTGGGACCTGCCAGTGCACCTGGTGATAAGGAAAATCTTTTGTGTTAATCAGAGTTTTGTCCTGACTAGTTGTGATACCTACATTTTGTCAGCTCCTGGGTTTTTATTTCTGCTCGTCATGTAAACGCATGCAAATCTCATAGATTGAAATGCTTTTCAGGTTTTTTCAACAGGTATTACATGACAAATTCCTCAAGTTCCACAAGTAAAACTATGAAAGGCATGATGTCTCGTGAACAATTATGCAAGTGATGTAAATACATAGCTTATTTTTGTCACGCTTGTATGTTAAATGAGTGTGAGAGAGCACGTAACAGAGAGAACCGTTCTGATTGGCTGTGTTGTGATTGATTGTGTTATGTCATGCCCCCTTTTCACGTTTGGTGTGGAAAGACAAATTGCTTGTCACTGGATTCGTGTCACGTCATGGCTGGTTAGGACACTTCGTTAATTTAATGACTTGCTGTTCCTCTAAAACAACTTCTTTTTTTCACTTATGTCACAGAGGCCAGTCGTGCTACTGAATAATGTTAAGCATTAGCTAAATAGCTTTTATGCACCGTTTTAGCAATCTTGCATTCAATTTTGAATTTATTCTAGTGTCCTGATGTACATTTTAGGTATTAACATATTAAGTATATGTAACTATATTAACACAGTTTTGAAACTTGGGGATAGTGCCAACTTGTAGTTAAAAAAATAAACATATAAAAAAAAGTTAATAGCTTTTGATTCATTTTGTCTATTGTCATGAGTCTGGATTTCTTTGGGTCATGCTGAAAACAGGAATACCAATTATGCCATATGGACTTTGTCCACCATTTTGCATTTTTTTAACCTACTCCTCATAGAACATTGGTCTGATTTTACCAAATTTGATCTTCAGATCACGCTGATAAAAGTTATGGATTTCATGTTTATAGACCACACCAATATTTTTAATGCATCAACAAATTTTTGATGGCATAATTCCTAAAAAACAAAAACAAAAAAAAATTGAGACTTATGCCTCTTGATACCAAACTCTTTTATGTCATTGTCATTCCATAGTGACCACACCAAATAAATGTGGTCACAGTGCCACTTGTTGGACAAAATTAATGGACAGTTATGCTGCATTGCAATTGTGTGAATTGTATACAGTTGTGTCAGTTACATTACAATTGTGATTGTCATGTTTTTAACCATCTTTACCTAAAATCATACAAAACTAATTTTTGCAGTTGATGTGCTTGGCAAATTATTTTAACCAATCACCCACCATTACTAATCAGTGATTAACCCTTAACCAACAACCTGTGGTCATTTTGTTTTAGTTGTCAAGGCTTGGTAATGGTTGATAGCATGACATTGCTAAACTTTAATGTTGTTATATTGCACAATTTGCTTAGGACAGTGTCAGCTTTTGTGGATGAATTAGTCCCACAAGACAATCGTGTTAGCTGTATACAGCATATCTCTCTTAACATATTGAGAGGACATCTTGCGAGCACAACCTGTGAGCCATTTGTCGAGGAGGTGACCTTACCAACGATATTGTGTCATATCAGTGTCACAACTCTCTCCGTTCCCGGTCATGGCAGTATATTGCAGATGAATTAGAACCATTCGTTTGGTTCTTCCCAATGCATTGCCACCCCACCTCTCCCTGGGACCACTCTTAAATTCTGTGAACAAATTATCCTTGCGTGTGCAGATTGAAACGCTGACAGTCGAGCCATCTTTCAGCCTTCCCGACCCCTTCAAATGTAATCTCTACTGCCGGTGAGCCAGTCAAACTCCATGACTGATGCGCTGTCAAGAGCGGGAGCAGCTGCTAGGCCGGAAAGCAGTCCGGCTACATATTTCTCACCCAGACACATCATGCATTTCTTCTTACAGCACGTGATGTAGAGCGTGTGCCGAAGTGTCAGTGCGACGACCATCATAAATGCGCCATGCCGGTTTTTGATTGATTTATAAGCTAAGCAGATTGTGGCACTAGTTATAGGTTAGAAGAGAGAGGAATTCTTGCTGCCTTTGACAGTAAAATAGTACAAATAATGTTTCATTTGTCATCTTGCTTGCCATAAAAATCCCTGTGTTCTTGATGGAGAGTGCGGGTGTGTCATTTCTGTGCTTTATGGTTTTTAGGAGTGAGTCATTTTAAGATCCACCGGGTGCGTGTTAGACTTTGAAGATACGAGTGATAAGGAAAAGAGCGCTCTACATGTGAAGTTTTCTGTTAGCATTGTGCGACTGGGAACGTGTGAAAAGATTATCATAGCGTGATCCGTGAGTACTTTCCAACATCAGTCATTTTTGTAAGATTTGCCTCAAATTTCAGTACAAAGGCCTCACAAGAAGGATCATTCTGGCTTTTCACATATCACAAGTGTTCTTTAAGGTTATAAACCTTTAACATTTTCTCGCCAGTCTTTTTTTTCTTTTTTTGAGAAGTGGTTAGCCACCTGAGCATCTGCTCTAGACACTCAGGCCTGCTGAATTAATCAACCTTTAGTTCTCCTGTGAATAACAGAGTGAACGCGCTCGGGTGTGTGCGCGTGAGTGAAAGGGAATGCAAATGTCTCCTATTATTCACAGCTTTGTGAGACGACTGAGTTTGCAGCAATGTTAATTATTGAAGGACTTGGAGAGATAGAGTCTTGGATGGAAGTGGGAGTAGAGGAGGGAAACTGAGTTCTTTCATAATTAATATATATATATAGGTAGAAGCATCCGGCCCCCCAGTGTTTCCACATCGTCGAATCCGGCCCTCTTTAGGAAAAGTTTGGACACCCCTGGCTTAAGGCCTTTTAGGGACTAGACCATGTTGTTTGTAGCAAAGAGGAAATACAGACATATGTTCACAGGCCCAGTGTTTGAATCCAACTCTATCAGTGTTTTTGATATAATACTAGTGCTAATAAACCATAAGTCTTTGCTTGTGGTCTTATTTTTTTGTATTTGTATGTAATGTTTCTCAGATTTTGTGAAACAGTAACACCGTGTCCTAACTACACGCGACGCGACACACAATAATAGGTATCTTTTCCATGTTATTCAGAGGTTTTGTCCTAACTAGCCGCGACGGCGTCACGCAAAATTTCTATTTTAGAAACGGTTTCTATTTCCACGATGTGGAGGCAGGAACAACAACTTACAAACTATATGACAGTGATAATCTCAGGTGATTATTTGCTTTATTCAAAGTTAAACGTATCTAATATGAGTTTAAATATAATTTCGCGTGACATTTAGGCTATAGCCTGAAAGCAACAACAGATAGTTTACCTCAGATCTTGAAAATACATTAAAGCAAAGATGTACATTAAAAAACTGAACTCACTGCAAACCAACAAGCGTATTCCATAACAAAGATGGTATCAGTCATTCGGTATGTACATTTAATGATGTTTAAAAGGTTTAATATTTATGAATTAGATTATAAACTTATCCATTTTGTAGGGAGTGCAGAGCGCTTCCAGAGAGAGCCCGCCCACACACGCTTCTGATTGGCTGTGATATTTGATTGATTCTGTCACAGTGTCGCGTCGAGTCTGGTGTGGACAGCCAAATTGCTTGTCGCTGGAATCTTGTCGTGTCGCATGTAGTTAGGACACGGTGTAAGTGTTACAGATAATTCTGTGCGTGTATACTTTGTATTTGAATTGATAATTATTTTTTGTCATGAATTGGTTAATTTATTTGATTCTCTAATACGTTTTTCATTTTCATGTTTTTGTTGACCAGCACCGGTTAAAAATTTGGAGTGGAGGTGGGTGAAGTAATGCAAATCCCTAGGCCAGGGATGGACAGCTCCGTTCCTGGAGGTCCACACGCCTAAAAACATCAGGATTTCTGGATTATTTAAAAATTATAGATGTGTATTTGAATAGGGATGGAACTAAACACTATAGAACAGTGTTCCTCCAGGATCGAAATTGTCCATTACTGCCATAGACTAATGACTTTTCCAGAAGCTGTGTCAAGAGCAGTGTTGGGCAGTAACGCATTACTTAGCAACACGTTACTGTAATTGATTACTTTTTTAGTAACGGAGTAATTTAACGCGTTATAATTTTCTAAATAGTAATTAGAGTATAGTTACAAGCCGAGGTCTCTATACGTTACTGCCGCGTTACATTGTTGACAGAATGCAGTGTTTTATAATCTAGAGATTGTAAAAAGGATGTAGCACACGCACTGTCGAGTCAAGTGCCAGTGGATTAGAGACCTGCTCCCGCGAGACAAAGATGGGCAAGTGCTGGTGCGAGCGGGTATACATATATATATATTGTTATATATATATTTTATATATATTTTATTCTCCCGCATCCCGCACACACATGAGTGTAGAATGCGGGAGAATAAAATGATTCACGGGACTCCCGCAAAATAGAAATATCTAAACAATGGGAATCGATAAGCAGAATCAGAATCGGAATTGATTAAATTCAAACAATACCAAACCCTAACCTTGAAAGGCTTTTTTTTTTTTTTACAATAGGGAAATTAGATTGGCTGTACTCCTCAGGCAACTTGCAAAATAGTAAAACCAAAAAGTAAAAAAGAATTGTGATAAAATCGTGAATCGTGATATTCCTGAATAAAATGGTGATATTATATTTTTGCCATATCGCCCACCCCTAACTTGTGCTACAACTGTTTGGCCTGTGCTACAAAACTTTCAACCTCTGTAGCACCAGTGCTATGTGCAAAAAAAATTAACGTACAGCCCTATATCCCAAACCAAAAAAATCCTCCCAAAATATCGAGATATAATCTTTT